>NW_026461182.1:0-75074 GCF_021730395.1 Mercenaria mercenaria | reverse complement strand
AATCTCAACAGCATTAACCATGCATTAATGTTCTCCATTAGATGGTGTAAAATTCAAGAAATTTTGATTTATCTAAGAAATAATATATCCCAAACAGTGATTTGTGTTTGAATAAAATCAGTGTTTGGAGTTTAGATGCGAAGGAATATATGACGAGGGCGCAGCTAAACGACAATGATTTTATTAACAAGCAAATCCCTGTTTGAGATATATTATTTCGATTCTAACACGTTTTCAAGGATTATTATGACTTCTTGACGATGTCCATCAAATATTTGCCTGATTTTTGTTGATGCCACTATGCCTTCTAACGATATGATGTAATAATTGTGACGTCAGAAAAATGAATTGTTGAATAAAAACACACAGTATTTAACCTTCTTTGTTTGATAGGAAAACAAATCGAGTCGTGTTAGAATATTTATTCTGATATGCTTTTCTCTGTTAAAGCACTCTTACGCTAGAATGACGTCACGTTAACGTGCGGTGACGTCATTTTTTTGTTGCGAAGAGAAAGAGTGCTTCTATATTTTATCTATTGTTTTAGATTAAGGACCGTATTTTAACACTATTTATACACTCGGGCGGTAATACGTCGTACAAATAATTTCACGAGGGCTGCGCCAGACATATAACCGCCCATCGTGCATAAATAAGTGTTAAAACACCCTTTTGCTATAAATTATTTCTGAAAACATTTAACATTACTACTTCAAAGTCATATTATCGATCCCGGTCACAAAAATAAATGATATATGAAGGTCTAATAAAACATACTCTATTAATGACAACTGAAAGGGAAATTTCTGTTACATTTTTATCTAAGTATTCATAAATACCATAAATGTTACTGAATTTTACATTTTTTACATTTTCATGCTGGCATATAACAAAATCTCCCACTTATGTGCACACCACCTGACTCGATGTTTTATTCAGAATGTTTATCTTACTTTCAAATTACGCTCTATTGACGTAAGTTCTTTCAAACAAGACATCTTGCACGAAATACGTTTCCAGAAGGCACAGACTTGGATCAGCTAGTAAATGAATATTCAAAAGGATTATCCTTACTGATAGATAAACATGTTCCCTTACGCACAAAAACTATCGTTCTTCGATCTAGCTGTCCGTAGTTTACAGACGAACTTCATGAGGCTAAACACTTAAAACGCAAGCTTGAGCGGAAATGGCGTAAATCTAAACTAACAATCGACCATCAACTTTATAGGGACCAATGTGCTACCGTGAATAAACGCGTAATTCAAGCCCGAACCGACTACTTCTCTGATAAGGTGAAGTTGTGTGGCACTGACCACAAAAGTTTGGCCAAGATAACCAAAAATCTACTAGGAGACAGCCATGATGCTTCCCGTCCCTCTAACTCATCATCAAATGAACTTGCGCAGAAGTTTAGTGACTTTTTCATCGAGAAAATAGAAAACATTAGGAATGACATTATTTCGCATAGCCAAACTGATTGTGATTCAGTAGACTTGCATTGTTCAGAACACCAGGAAGTAGCAAACTGTCTTATTGATCTGGCTCCTGCAACGATAGAAGAGGTAAAACAAATCATACAAAAATCTCCAAACACATCCTGAGAACTTGACCCTTTACCAACATGACTTTTGAAGAAATGTCTTGATGAGCTCTTGCCGTTGATAACAAAACATCATAAATACATCAATGGAATTAGGTTATGTACAAAAGAGTTTAAAAATGCTAGGATAAGACCCCTGCTTAAGAAACCAGGTCTTGAACCAAACATTCTCAAAAACTACAGGCCTGTGTCTAACCTCCATTTCATTTCAAAAATCTTAGAAAAGGTAGTAGATGCGCGTCTTGAGCGGCACTTGAGTGAAAATAAGCTACATGAGGGACTGCAGTCTGCTTACAGAAAGTTTCGTTTAACTGAGTCGGCTTTGATAAAGGCACAGAATGACATCCTCACATCTCTCGACCAAAATTCTGTAAAAGTCATCATATCTTAGTAACCGGTACCAAACTGTGTGCGTTGATGGTGAGTTGTCGACGCCTATGATGATGAAATACAGTGTGCCCAAGGGATCAGTGTTTGGTCCAAAGAACTATTTCATGTACTGTCAGAATAATTTGTATGTTTGATATATTGATAACGTAACACATTAAGCACAGATAATGCTTGACTCACTTTATATGCTATCATTGCTACAATTATTGTTGAATTGCTGTTAAATATAGAATTTGGGTCATTTATGGCTGATTTGGGTTCATTATATGGATAGCTGGGTCTCAGCATCACACATTATGTCATATACAAAAGTTAAAGGGAACCAGATATTTGATAGAGCAAGTACTCGTTGTAAAACGCTATGTTTAAATTTGGAACAATCAGAAACAAGTTCTAAAAATAGCACGTCTGCTGGGGTATAAATAGGTAGATGGATGACAGAGAGCTCATTCGGTGTCCAGCGGTCGAAGAAGACACATCGAGGATTCAACTAATAATTTATCCCAGTACCTTGATAAGGAGACTATTGCAGTTACCCTGTCAGGGCGGATAAATTATTAAAAAGAAGACTTTGGAAGTTCGTAGACTAAAGAAGAGTTGTAGAATTTCAACCAGGTTTCGAGCTATAGGGCCAGCGCATAAACGTTTTACCTTAAGGGTAGTTGAATGCTATATACGATAGCATATGTAGGCCGAGCATCGGGAAGCTGAGATAGAGACCCAACTTTTGGTAATCTACTGAGATAGAAAGAGAGTTCCAGCTTATAGACGGTTCAGCATTACTGGCGAAGTACAGCCAAGGCATCGGGGATATACCTATAGGGTAGTTGAATGCTACATATGATAGCATATAGTCGCTGAGCATCCAGGAGTCATATAGAGTTGAGAGGACAGAGGCCGAGCATCTATGCGATAGGACTCGTATGTTGTTGATTCAAAGACATTGTCTCAAGGGAACTGCAACAAAAAGACCAGTCAAGTATAGAGTCTCCAGCCTATAGGAGTTTGAGCTAATTGAAAATTGTAAGTTTGAAACATTTAGTGATTTGCCTGATCCCTGGAATTGTCTAGCTCATAATTAAAATCATGTACGAATCATTGGTACACAAATCATTTAGGCAAGGTAGCCAGAGGAAAATTCTATATATGAGATATTTGGTCTCACCAGCTCTACGTTTTAACAAAGGACATTCTACATCGTTTGTCAGTCAGTCTAAAATAGAAAAAGTAGAAACTTCACAGGTCGCTCAACACGACAAAAACGAAAATGTTGCAGGCTCGGTTTGATTGAGCCTGTTCATGGACGGTAGTGGAAATGCATGCTACCGTCCACGCCCTCTAGCCCCGGGTTGAGCAGAACTCAACATTTACACATGCTAAAAGTACAAAAAGCAATTTAGAGACATCCGCAGATGTATTTAAGACATGCCGATGACTCTCAATTAGACATTGTCGGTTTATGTGAAGTCTGACTGTGAACATCGAATACGGACTGTCTAGGGAGCGTTTCAAAACACATTTATTCATTTGTTGGTTTGTTTTGGTAAGCGCCGTTTTTTACAGTATTTCTGTTATGTAACGGCAGGCAGTTGGCCTAACCAGTGTTCCTGGATTGTTTACCGGTACAAGTTAACCTGTTCTCAGCAAGTAACTGTTGCTGTTTTTTTTTTTTCATGGAAAATGTTATGCCTAAAATGTACCAAGCAAACTATTTTTAAGTTGCTTTAACACAGTGACAAATCGCACCCATTAACTGTGCATACTGAAATTAGACTGATCGGAGACCATGTTATTACAGTTTGGTGATCATCTGAAGTTCACTTTAAGCTAGTGTTGAAATTTTTAAACTCTCACTTTTTATAAATGTGTATCCATAGTTGATGAAACTGGTAGAAGCCGTGCATTTCATTTTCATGTGCTTAAAGTGCGCAATCCTAAACAAATTATCCTCTTTTTTACATTATTTTCTCGATAGTCTCTTATACATGAAAGTGCTCTTCCATATATAATCATGCTTGAGAGATATTTCATAAACGATTTTTCTCTCTTGCTGAGAAAATAAAACGGGGAAAGTAATGTTAACTTCCCAACAATGAAACATATACTGTAAGGGCGTAGCAAGCGGTGAGAAGGGAGGGGTGCGACGGGTGCGATCGCACTCCTTTTTCGGCAAAGCTTCCATTTTTCATTATATCAAAATATCCTTGGATGTCCATTCTTTTTTATTCGGCTCGCTACGCTCGCCAACTTGCCTATATTTACTATTATTGACGCTGTAACCTTTATATAAAGTTTGATGATGATTCTTTATATTATAGAATATGATTTTTAGAAAGGTCAGAGCATTACTTTTATGCGAAACTGATTAATAATGTATAACTATTTACCTTTTCACAATAGCTGAATGAAATGTATATAAAATGACAGTTTACATTTACATTAAGTTTCTAAAAAACGATGTAAAATAAATAATGTAAACTTTGTAACTGAATACTGAATGAAATTTTTAACGGTGTTATGTGAACTTTAGTTCATATATCAGTGAAAAATTGTTTAGCGGCAGGACCCATACCTAGGTTTGCTACTCATTTTATTCAAAAATTATTTTAAGAGAAATAACTCCGCAAACAATATTTCGAGCGGACGTGCCAATGATATGCTCAACAAGGCTTTATACCAAGCACTTCCTACTATCATTGAAAGCTGGACTAGAATTTTGAAATGAAGCGTTGACAAAAATTTCTAGCAGGGCTTTTTCCCCTATAAATCTACCTCCAGTAAAAGGAGGTAATCCCAAAGCAAAGAAAGTATTTTTTCCACAATTCTGAATTTAGTATACCCAAATTAGTGTTCTGCTCAACCTGGGCTAGAGGGCGTGGACGGTAGCATGCATTTCCACTACCGTCCATGAACAGGCTCAATCAAACCGAGCCTGCAACATTTTCGTTTTTGTCGTGTTGAGCGACCTGTGAAGTTTCCACTTTTCTCTATTTTACCTTTCTGAAATGCAGTCCATTAATATTTTAAACAAAAATATCTTTACATAGATTTTGTTTATTTGCAAATTTTCTCAAATAAAACAATTTTCAAGAGGATTTTCCTAATTCCACTGGTGTTGATGACGTTCCCAAAATGATGAAAAAGGACCTGTCTACATAATTTTTATCTCTAATAATGAATTAATATTAATTCGTCAAATCATTCAACGTACAATCCATAACTGATGAATAATATAGACCCGCAACTATCATTCCTAAGACGTTTCAGTCAAATCATACAAACAGTATAATAGGAGTAGTCCGAACATTTTTTTCCAGTAAAATGAATAATGCACATAAGTCCGAGAAAATATTTAGAGCAGTATGTACCAACGATATGCACATCTTATTTCAATAAATCCCTTAGGCTTCAATGAAATTTGGAGATGAATTACAGAAAAAATCTCTTCATAGACTTATGTATGATAATCAAATGGCCATTACTCAGTACAAGATCATTTAAATATGAACCTCGTGATACATGCTCAGCTAGAATTTGTACGGATCATTCCTATGAAATTTGTTTCAAATCCTGCTAATTATAAAGCAGTTTGGACAAATTTCATTCAAAAACTACTTTTAAGGGACCCTTACTCCACAAAAAACCGAGGATACGCACAACAAGGCTTCATAATATCATTTCTGTGAAGTTTAAATCCTAGCAGAGGATTTTGAGAAGCTAGATCAGGCTATATGAAGACGGACAAACGGACTTACATATGACGAAGGCAGAAACGAAATGTATCAAATGAAATGGGAAACACAGTGTATGGAACTTTTGTAGAATTATTATCTTTTTTTTAAAGAAATCTTATTCTAAGTACATGTACATTTTGGAGAGCTCTTGATAAAACACTTTACTCATGCTTGGTTAAAGCAACTCTTCTAATGTCTTATGAGAACATTCCTTTACTAACATTCATTTATATTGTCCCAAATTTAATTACTTCCTATACAAACATAGAACATAACCAAGACTCAGTTCCATTCAGTCTGTTTATATAATACTTGAAGACGTTCTGTCATGAACAATGTCAGCTAATGTAAGTTACTAACAGTGAATGAAATATTAGTATGCCTTGAGAAGACCCCGAGTATTTACAGCACATTCACAGTTCATTGTCCACATCAACTTAAGCCGACAATATCTATTATACCTATCATTTAAGCCGATAGAGACTGTGGCTAGAAGTGAGGCTTTGCGCCGCATTAAGAGCTGTCTGGCTGAAACTGCCCCGTGGATGCATTGCAACATGCTGAAGGTCAATGCTGATAAAACGGAGGTAATGCTATTCACATCGAAGCGTAACTCCAAGTACATTGATGACGTATCTGTGAAGGTCGGTGACTCTGTGATAAAATCCACAAAATGTGTTAGGAATCTTGTTTCAGTATTTGACAACAGTATGGATATGGAACAACACGTCAACTCTGTGTGCCGGGCTGGATATGCACAACTACGCAGAATAGGTCACATCAGACGGTATCTTACCAGTGATGCCACAAAGACCCTTATCAACAGCCTGGTTACTTCACGGTTAGACTACTGTAATGCCTTGTTAATTGGTATTCCAAACAGCACACTAAACAAGTTTCAACATGTCCAGAACACTAATCTGACACTTACATGTCATCACTAAGACGCCCCGTCGCAGTTCTGAAGGAGCTTCATTGGTTGCCAGTAAAAGACATGGTAGAGTACAAGGTTCTGACACATACTTTTAAGGCTTTACACAATCAGTTCCCTGCCTATATTAGGGATATGATAGAAGTATATAAACCGGTCAGAAGCCTAAGATCACAAGACACGCTGTCACTGGTTATGCCAAAAACTAAAACCATGATGAAAGGCAATCGCAGCTTTTCGTCCAAAGCTTTGGAACTCCCTTCCCGTCAAGATCAGGGAAGCTCACACGCTAGCTGCTTTCAAAAGCCTGCTAAAATCCCACTTGTTTGTACAATATTTCGTTAACTGACCGATACATTGATGATTGTTTTCTCTTCTTCATAAAACAGCGTAGAACAGTATTTTATCCTAGGGTCACTTAAATATTGTATGTTTGTCTTCTTTTATCTATATGTTTTACATTCATGATTTTTGCTAATGTGGAATGCATTATTTTTGTATGCGTATTTATTTGAATTGTTTGCAATTTATTCTGTAAAGCACTTTTGAACGCGTACATGTGCATGAAAAGAGTGCTATATAAATGTGGTGTAATAATAATAATAATATATATTCTTTATAACATTTACACTCTCCTGAGAGATGTCAAACATACATTTAAAGAAACAATTACTAGCCTTATGTAGAGCTTATGTATCTTGTAAAGGACATTTTTGTCTGACAGGTCAACACTATGGAACATCTTTAAAGCTGACAGTTAAAATATGGTTATGAACACATATGTTATCATTGATTCCACGTAAGACTGTCTAGCTCCAAAATGCACTTTGGTGAAAAATCATCTTGTATGTTGTTTAATATTACTGTGCTGTGTTGAAAGTACAAAGCCTCTAAGAGGTAAAAATCTACATGGGTGCACTATGCTAATTGAAAGTACATTTTTAAATGATGTTATTTAACGGTTCTGAAATTTCCAAAACCAGATACGTTACTATCAAGCTCTTTGTAATACGGGGAAGTTATTTTAGTATCATCTATAACTGAAATAAAACTTTATATTTGTCATAATACAGATTTTTCAAACTGTGTAGGCATGTCTTACTTTTCCATTTCTAGTTAACCTTATGTTTACTAAGCTCTCAGATTAAAGGAAAAATTAAATTATTGAAGTCTATTGCAGGCCAAAAAAGTTTTGTCAAATAAGAGTAGTGGATTCTAAACAAAAGTAGCACCTTTAACATCATTATATAGTATTATCATTATCACAGTTCAAGTTCAATTATGCCTGATGTGAATTCGTGAACTATGGGTGCGCACATCAATAAATTAGGTATTTAGTAACGTATCTGACACTATTCAAAACGGATTTACGTACTGCATAAAAATGTTAATAATTAAAATCATGTGTTTTGGAAACCATATGTAACCGCTAAAAAAGTAAAAATTCAAAAAAGTTTTGGTTAAAAACTTCGATATAGAATCCAAAGGTAACGTATTTGGTTATTTCTCAAACATATTATTAATGGTTTCAATTTGTTCATTTACAGTTATGTATGATATGTACGATCTTTTCAACAGTAAACTTGATCTCATTTAGGCAAGCCAGTTCAGTTAGTTTAAGGATTCTAGTTTTGATTCACATTTTTCCTCTGGGCTTATTTCAGCCGTTCAGAAAAGTAAGTACCAGAAAAATATTTTTTTTATATTGTAAGATGATATTTAATCAGATATGTTATTTTGAAGTCATTGCTCTTCAAACACATTTATGATAAATAACATGAAAAATTAAACTATCTATTTTATACAAATTCTTAAAGTTACATTTCAATTTAATTCTCAATTCTCAAATTACCTTTTATCAATGATTTATCTATTATTGCCTATCAATTGTAAATGGTAGGCAGGTAAAGATGTAAATATAAGTGAATACACTTTTGTTGATATTGTGGGATGTAATGTTATTTTTTTTTATTTGGTATCGGGTTCCGTGTTTTCTATCATTGGAGATTTTTTCATTGATAATATAGCAGACTGTACGCATTTACCAGTAGTGTGTTCTTTAAAAGTGCCTATTATGCCTGCGGAAGTTTTAAGAGAGAAACCTAACTGGCAGGAAGAAAAAGTACCTTATAAATTTTCTGGGTACGAGGATGAATTGAAATTTAGAGAGAATATACGGAATAGCATTTTCAATGGTGACTTTGATGAATTGGAAAACCATATACAAAACCCTTCGGCAGATGTAAATGTTACAATTAACATATTTGAAAATTTAATATTAGAATGTTCTAAAGAAGTAAAAAAGTTCATTGTGAAGCGAAAGCACAAAATTAATCATCGTAAATGGTTTGATAGCAGTTGTAAACAGATGAAGCTAAACAGAAATAGAACATTAAGAAAGTTTAGACAAACAAGAAAACTTAGTGACCTTGACTCTTATTTAGCTGTTAAAAAGGAGTTTAACCATAAGTGCAGAATGAAAGAACGAGAATATAATAGACGAGTGTTAAATTCAATATCTGAAAGTGTACATGATCAAAAACAATTTTGGAAAAAAGTAAATAGTTCACAACAAAACCATAAAGATATAAACAATATAGCTACATCAGACTGGTATGAACATTTTAAAAACGTTTTCCAACAGGGTGAAATCGAAGACGTGCATTATCCTCAAGAAAATGACCTTGAAGAAAGGGAAACTCAAAATATAGAAAATATGACTGAACTAGAAAGTATTTTACCAAATGACCCTATAACCGATGATGAAATATTGAATACAGTTAAAGAATTAAAAAAAGGAAAAGCGTGTTCAGGGAGCCTAATATAAGAGCATATTATTTACACTGTTGATATTTTGTTGCCGTATTTACGTAAATTTTACAACAGAATTTTTGTCGACGGAGTTTTTCCTGACAAATGGTCTCTTGCAGTTCTTACACATGTACATAAGAAAGGTTCTCTGAATAATCCGGATAATTGCAGAGGAATAGCATTATTAGATATTTTAAGCAAAATTTATGTTAGTATTTTAAATAAACGTTTAACTTTTTATGCAGATGTGTTTAGTAAAATCACGGAAGCCAAAGGTGGATTCAGGTCAGGTTATTCTACGATTGATAATGGTTTTATTCTATACTCTATTGTTAAGAAATACTTATGTCAGAAGCGCAGAAAATTGTACGTAGCATTTATAGATTTCAAAAAAGCCTTTGATAGTGTCGACAGAGTAAAACTGTATTCTGCACTTTTTCGTCATGGAGTTCAGGGTAATTTGAAAATGATTATATGACGTTATTGCACAAAGTAATATACATAGTATACAGTTGACACCTGACATTGTTGAAATTTTCTTGCTTATGTTTGCTGATGATGTAGCGTTAACCTCAGATACTATTAATGGTTTACAGAGACAGCTTGATATACTATGTAACTATTGTAGAGAGTGGAAGCTAACACTCAATGTCCAAAAATCTAAAATTGTGGTTTTTTAAAAATGGTGGACAACTTTCGAAACATGAGAAGTGGTTTTATAAGGGTAATAAACTTGAAGTGGTAAATGGCTTCAACTATGTTGGACTTTTTTTCGGCGACGCCGTCTAAATTCGTTTTCGTTACCTATGCCACGTGACTTCAGTTTGCAAATCAAACTACTTGATAACGCATTATAGATAATTTATCAAAATGGAAGATTTATGCAACACTCTGCCTGATTGGACGAGAGTGTCAATTTCTTTCACTCTGTTGATTGTGCTACGCTGAGTGAAATGTAGACAAAGCGTTTATCCTAAACGACGCTGTTCACAGTTTTAAAGCTAACTTTGGCTTAGTATATTTAGCAAGAATATTGATATATCTCAAAATGATAAGTAAGTTTAATAAATATGATAAAAACCTGTTCAAATACCTACATATATCAAATTAAAGAAAGAGCTGAATACGGTCTGCGTATCACATGAATAAGGGTGTGATAAGAGTCTTTTATGTAGAGAAGTGCTTTTTAAAAGATTTTCCTTGTTACAATTGTCGTCTATATGAAAAGGTTTCTTGCTTTTGTGACTTATTCAGATTGCATATTAAAATGAGTGCTTGTTTGCTTTGATATATTTGTTATAAATTATTTAACTGATTTATTATATATGAATATTTTTCTTTAGTATGTTATGCAAATATTGAACTCAGCTGAAATCTGTTTTATTATATATATGCTATATAATGACTGAATCTCATTACACTGAAATGAAGGTACGCTGCATACAGTTTATCTATGTGATATGACTACGGTCAAACTTTAGTTTAAACAGTATTTATTTCAATCAATTAAGTACACACTACATAAACATCATTGTAACAAATACAGTTATGATTAGGAAAAAAGTTACAAGGTAACTTATATGAATCCATTTCCTAATACATACAAATAAATTTTTGTTATGACAGGTTGCAACAAGATTAATACTGTTAAATGATTAACGTCGTAGAAAAATGAACTTAGAAGAAAATTGAAGTAGAAACTGGTAAAAACTGAGCAATTTTTCAACCTAATGTAGACGGATGAAAAAAATACGAAAATAGAAGAAAGTAATGTAAAATATATATATATTCAGCTACTCGGGGACCCCCACTCATCAACCGTTGTGACTCGGATCAAAACGACCTGTCGCTGCTATGAACTGCTGAGCTTTGATTATGACATGCTTATTTTGTTCAAAAGACAGATGCTCGTTGCCGAACAGAAGGTTCTCAATCGTAGCGGGACACGGGAGGTTAGTCAAAAGATTTTGCCTTTGCTGGGTGTAGTTGGGGTAGGATAAATAGAAATGACTAACAGTTTCGACTAAGCCACAACTACACAATGGAGAGTCAATTAGTGAACGCCGATGGAGATCAAAGTTGAATGAACTACAACCCAGTCTTAGGCGAGTATGAAGCATCTGGAGCTTGCGCTGACCAATTTTAAACAGAGCGTTGGGTTTCAGATTGCTTCTATCATTTAAAGCATTTGTGAAAGAATGGATGGTCGTTTGGTCTGTAATAGAAGCTAGTAAACTGTTCCATTCCCGTATAGCAGAGGGTAAGAAAGATGTTCTATAGAACTCTGTTCTACATTGTATCAACGGTAACCTTTGAGAGTGTCTTAGTTCAAACCTATGATCAACTCTGGGAGGAATCAAATTGCATAAGTAGCTCGGCACTAGTTCATTTTTCATTTTAAATAAAAGGGAAAGTTTATGTTTTCTACGTCTCTTAACTAAGGGCTCAATACTGGATTCGTTGTAAAGTTTATTTAAGTTACAATATTTAGTTGCTCCCGTTATTATTCTTAATGCTTCAATTTGAACGGACTCTAATTCTGATTTTAAGTAGTCGGAACAATTGTCCCAGACGACATCGCCGTATTCAAGTAGAGGACGAATAAACGAGACATATAGTCGTTCAAGATTCTGCCTAGTTAAAAGGTATTTAAAGGAACGTAGAAGTGCAAGCCGTTGCCAGGCTTTATTGACTGTGTTTGTGATATGTGCATTCCACTTGCAGTCTTCCGACAATGTTAGACCTAGATGTTTGTGTGTACTTACAGGATTTAACAAGACATTATCAAAATATAGGTCAGGATGTACAGGTTTTGTCGTTTTTCTAGAGAAGGTGAGAGTCTCAGTTCTGGAAGGATTAAAAGTGACAGCCAAGTCCTAGACCATTTCCGAACTGTCTCGAGATCTTGGTTTAAGGATGCTGCCGACGTAGCAGGACATACTAGTGTCGTCAGCGAACAACCTCACATTTGAACGTAAATTGAGAATAATGTCGTTTATGTAGACAAGAAATAGAGCAGGTCCGAGGATTGAGCCTTGAGGGACACCAGCATTGATGGATGACCAATCAGACGAGGTATTGGCAAATACCACTCTTTGCTTTCGAAGAGTGAGATACGATCTGAACCACTGAAGTAGGTTACCACAGACACCAATTGTAGACAATTTAAAAAGAAGACCTTTATGCCATACTCGGTCAAAGGCTTTGGAGATGTCGCAAAATACTACTCTTACTTCTTTACCGTCATCCATAGCCTTGCAAATGTCATTGTAGATATACACAAGCTGATTAATTGTGGAATCACCACGTATAAATTCTGATTGATAAATACTGAGTATTTTATTTTGTGTAAGAAAATTGAAAAAATGTTTGTGTATACATCGTTCCATAAGCTTCCCAACACAGCTAAGAAGAGATATTGGTCGGTAGTTTTGAGGGTCTGATGGATTAGACTTTTTGTAAATTGGAGTAACATTTGCTGTCTTCCAGACTGAGGGGAAGTACGACTTGGTAATTAGTTTATTAAAAAATATAGCAAGCGGTGCAGCTAGGACGGAGGAGCCTTCTTTTAGAAGCCTTGGACTGACCATGTCCGGACCACAGGATTTAGATGGATTAATAGTCGATATTGCATCTGTAACATCTTGTTGTGAGATATGAATAGATGACATAATATGGGATGGTTGTTCTGGGCTAGCAGGTAGTGAGTGGTTGCTGTCGTTAATGTTTGATTGTTCGCAGAAATACGAATTAAGAATATTGACCTTGTCTGTGTCTTCAGACGCTCTCCTACCATTGTAAGACAATACAGGTAAAACAGTTGACTTGGATTTATTGGTAATTTTCTTAGAAAGTTTGAAACATTTTTAGTATCAAAATTTTCTTGATTAATTTTCTCAATGATTTTATTTTTAAAGTCGCTTTTGGCTTTTCTTAGTTTTCGGTCAAACTTTGCTTATGAAACAGAAATATTGAAATAATTACAATTGTATGTTTTGCTTGACCTTCACTTTTTTATAGGTGTGACGTCATTGTCCAAAGATTCATGAATAGCGAATATGCTATTTGTTAAAGCGGGATCAGTTGGCCTATTTTAGAAATAAATAAAAATAATAAATAAAAAAATCCTTTAATTGATTTTTGCTCATGTATTCTAATCAAACTTGATTTGTAGCATCTTTATTAGGCCCGCAGGCAACTTTGTTCAGCTGGGACATTTGACCCCTTTTAGGGGCAGCTAGAGGTAAAACTAGAAATGCCTTTATACAGCGTCTCATGAACAGCTTGGTGGATCTTTGTCATACTTGGTCTAGAGCATCATTATAAAATCTGGAAAGTAGATCCCTCGGAAGCACCGAGAACAAGGCAAACAGTGAAAATTGCAGAATCGGTTTGATTGAGTCTGTTCATGAGCAGTAATGTAAAATGCAACACTGCCAACGCCCTCTAGCACCGGCTTAAGCAGTATTCAATCTTCAAATCTAAATGAGTTGAAATAAGGTCCTCTTCCAAATTTATTTATATAGGAACTTGGGCCCTATTAGGGACCACTATAGCTAAAAGTAGATGTGCCTTTCTTCGCATTAACCACTAAAATGTAATGGATTTTTATCAAACTCGATGTATAACAATATCGTAAGGTCTCCTGCTATTTTGTTACAAATGGGGATAGGGACCAATTTAGCTAAAATATAAACACGATTAATGACCTCTTCTCATGAACCGCTTCATGAATCTTCATCAAACTACTGCTGTAATTATTCGTCTAAGGATAAACGAAACAAAATTGCAACCCTACGAAACCTTTGCGAAAAATTAAAAGAGAACCATTTAAATTGTTAAAGTGCGGTGTTTAGTTTTGTAATTTGAAAAATGTTAGATGAAAGATGAATGTTAGATGAAAAATTCATAAACTTCTTTCCTTATTACAATTCGCCGACCATCATTTTTAAAGATATTTCTTGTTCACAAGTAAAATGTCATTGTTTAAAATGTCAGAGAGTATGGCTGTGAAAGCTAAGAGGGTTTTGATACCACTATTGTCCTCTTTAAATCACCTGATGCCTATGCCAAGACATGTGTTTTTAAATTGTTTGATGTAAAAATTGTACCGATTTTATTATACGGATCCGAAATATGGGAAGTTCACCGTATGGAACATACTGAAAGAGTTCAAACATATGCTTGTAAACGATTTATGTCAGCTCCTCTTCGAGCATGTAATGCTGCAGTTATGGGCGATTGTGAAAGATATCCGAATATCCGATGCAAATTATTGCTGCTAAACGTTGTATCAAGTATAAGCTTAGAATTGTGACTTTGCCTCCAGACAGATATGTTAGAAAATGCTATAATATGTTTTATATTATGATAGTATTGGCTACAAAAACTGGGTAACAGACGTAAAACTCTATTTGTATAAAAATGGATTTGGCTATATATGGGAGAATCAGTGTGCTCCAAATGAAAACTTGTTTTTATATCAGTATGTTCAAAGACTAAAAGAACAGTATATCCAATTATGGAACAATGAATGCAGTAATAGTTCAAAACTCATGTCTTATAGATATTTTAAGACCTCTTTTAATTATGAAAAGTATCTTGACGTGTTAGATAATAAAAAATTTAGATATCAATTTGTTGCATTTCGGACATCATCTCGTACACTAATGATTGAGAAGGGTAGGCATATTGGCATAGAAAGAGAGCAACGGTACTGTTTCTATTGTGAAAATATTGTAGAAAATGAATACCACTTCTTATTGGTTTGTCCGTTTTATACTTATAAAATCTGTACTCATTCATCATTATCTCATAATATTTATCTGCAAATATATATAATCGAAATTCTAATTATGAAATATACATTTTGGTAAATGGTACTTTACTAGAATTTGTTTTATCTCATGTTTGTTATATACTGTGTACAGTCACACACACATTTGTGTTTATTATTTATGATTGTATTGTATATGTGTATGGGCTGGAGCCCTTTAACGCAATAAACTAGTTTGAGTTTGAGTTTGAGTTTGAGTTTATCTAAATAATCAAATTCTTGTTATTTATATATAAAATAATATGACTATGTTATTTACAGTGCAAGTAGATGTTCCTTCTGTCTATTCTAGCATATTTTTTTTTCAAATGTTGACTTTGAGATAAAATTTAATTAGTTATTTCTAAATAAGATTTGTAACAGTTTAACTGATGTCAAAAAAAAACAAAGACAAATATCAAACAGGGAATGCCACGTACCAAAATCGCAGCCTCCCTAAAACGAAACCTACAGCACGCAGACGTGCACACCACACACACACACACATACACGCACACACACACACAAAGTCAACACACGAGGATAAAACGAACAAACAAAGGAACACACACACAAACACGCGCACACGCACAAAGCCTACACAAGAGGACAAAACGAACAAACAAAGGAACACAGTGGGGCACCGCCTTGGAACGGTCAGTGGCAAAAACACCACTGGGGAGCTTAAACCGGTTTATGGTGCGCACCCAACCTCACTCTTACCCCCACCATGTTCCAAAGACACGGGACAGTGTAAATAAAAGTAATCCCCTCCAGGTGAATCTCTAACACACGTAATGGAAACAAAAAGGCATGGCATGTAAAACACAAAAATGCTCGTGTATAAAAATATAAAAAGCAAACCTTTAGAACCAAAAACGTAAGTACTCAATGCCTTTTCAGAAGACAGAGCAACAAGAGTCACACCCTTAAGGGCCCGACGAAACAGGCCAGAAGACAGATATCAAAACAGTTCAGTCCTGGTAGGATTTAAAAACTGCTTATCATAGAGTCCTCCCCCTCTTCCGTCAGACACAATCAAAGAGGGAAGCGTAGTGTCCAACTGTAAACGGGTTGAACACTAAACATGCGGTATGTCTCAAAACAGTTGGGTCGTAACCTCTTTTAATAAAACGTTTTATAAGTTTACCAAATACATTTGGAAAATTACCATGACCCAAGATTTTACGAAGTTTGTAAGTTTACTTGAGTAGCATGTTTCTTGAGATGTCAGATACGTATAATAGTAGTTAAATCATGAATCTTACACTATTTGCGTAACATAAACAACTGGTAACAATTAAAACCTAAATAGGTTTGAGGAATTCTCATAAATAGATTAGAAATCTGATAGGTGTTGTTAGATTTTGACCAAGAATGCATTTATTTGAACCAGATCCTAAAATTGCATGTAAAATTAAGAGATGTCATTTTCTTGTACACTACCCGTTTCTGAAACATTTATTGTATCCCTTCAGTGAATATCTGATATTAAGTCCATCACTTAAATATTCCTAAAGGACAGAATACATTCCGAATTTAAAATATCGGTAATGTATCTGGTCATCGTGTATCTGGTTTCACCATCTAAATTCTTTTTTCTTTTTCATTCCATTTACTTAAAGATACAGTTAGTGATAGTATATAGGCAATTCTCCACTCCAGTTCTATGAGAGAAAATAAAAAACTCGATTGCTGATTGTGAAGTTATTCAGCAATCATTCAGTAATGTATTTGGCTTTTGTTATCGTAACATACTGTTGTCAAAATTTAAAATCATATCATAAATGTTGTCTGTAATGGGCGACAGTAATATTTTATTTTTTAACTTCAGTAGACTCATATCTTTCAAAAAGATGATTTTCACATTTGTTTTACTTTTTAGTAATTTAACAAAAGATGGCAACGAAACTGATGAAGACTTTGGCGGCTAAATATTATTGAATGCACGGGCAAAACAGTTATGTGCCAATGAATGCAGTATATTTTAATCAATGTTTGAGTTGTACAAAGTGAAGTAAGTTGAAAATATAACAATTAAGTATTGCAGCGACTGGAAAATTATCATCACTTCTTGAACCACTCAAAATGTGACATACTAATATTACTATTTCAGCATAATTTTGCTCATCACACAGCTAATTACATAATGCAATTGATGATTTATTAAGAATTGTGGTAAGTCATGCACACAGTTTAAAAATATTACCGGAAGATTCGTTATACTGTGTAACAAAAAATTAGGCAATTTTAACACTCTTACGTGGAATCAATGTAATAAGGTTCAATTACATTTCTGTTAATGCAAAATGTCTCCTTGAAAATGCTACCAAAATGTCAAGTATATGTCCACAATGATGTAAAAACAGGAAGGAACTAGCTTACAGATAAAAAATATAAATGACACTTTAACTGGGGAAAAAGATATTTTTTCTTTTTGTCATTTTGTGACTAGCCCAAAAGTGTTGCTTGATTACCTATTTAGTACTTAAATACCTTTAACGAACTGCAACACTAAAACGCTTAAAACGACTCCTTATTATATAGAAGATTAGAATTACTTGCTATATACACAATCTACTAAATTTATTGGACACAATGTGACCATGACATAATGTGACAATTCAGACATGTATCCTTGGAACACTGTAGAAATCACGCATAAACATTTACAAGTCACGTGTGAAGCAATATAAATAATCGCAGTGTATTTTCCGTAAATTTCTACAACAACAGACCTGTTTAAATACATAAATGTCTTATTTCGAACCTTGGACTCAATGTGACCACACTATAATATTTCAACAACAAAAAATCACCTCTTCAAAAATCTATGCAGGGTAAAGGGGAAAACGACAACAGTCACACTGCAAAATAATACATCGAAGGAACCGTAAACTTGTTGGCTGGAACATGGTCGGTAAAATTTTTTAAATATGATAAGAAATAGCAGAAAAATAGGGAGTACTCTCTACTCCATGTTAGCAGCCATTGAAGTGGACACAATGTGATCATAAACAAAGGTCATGTGATCACCCTACCTGATACATGTATATTATATTGAAAAATAGTTTAATCCTAACAAAGTTGAAGGACATTAAAATGGTAGCCAAAGAGGTACGGAATTTAGTCGTAATTGTAAAATTAGAGTAGAAAAGATAACAACAATAATAACAAGTGAATGAAGTATTGCCATGCAATACAAAGTCCCTTACTGGAAGGCACCTAATTTTCTCTATTGCAGTATAAGATAATGAACTGATATCTGTCAATGATGTATAAACAATATTGTACTATACTAAGTATATACAATATATTATGACAACACACTTGGATTAAAATGTGCATATAAATAAAAACCCACAGTTGTTTTCATATTGAATTTTTTCGGCCGATTATAAAGAAGTTATCATGTAAGTTATTTATAGTAATAAACAAAGGGAAATTAATCCTAATTTTTTTTTTTTTTGTTAAAAATCAAAAAAAATCTATATAATATAAGTCCACAAGAAACTCTTTACCAGGTAGAGATAGGTCAAAATACACCTAAAATTGGATGTAACGTGCATGTTCTACCACAGGAAAGTGGTCTCGATTTTTCTCTACGGCCAGTAATAAAAAAGTTACAATATAATCCATTTATAGTAACAACAAAGGGACATATTTCTAAAAACAAGGCCTCATGGTGGTGAACATTTGGTCCAAGTACATCAAAATCCCTCCATGTATGAAGAAGAAATGCTCCCAACAAAGTCATTCTTGAATTTGACGTTTGGCGTCTTGTGCATGACAATTCGTCTTATGTTGGTGAACATTTGTGCCAAGTTACATCAAAATTCCTCCATGCATGAGAGGAAATGTTCCAGACAAAGTCATTCTGGTGTCTGACCTTTGGTCTCTAAGTGTGACCTTGACATTAGACCTTGGGCCCGGGTTTTGCGCGTGACATGTTGTCTCATCCATGGAAATATTTGTGCCAACTGATATTTAAATCCTGTTTTGCATGACAAAGTTATAGACCGGACAGGAAGAAAATTATATTGACCTTTGTGTGACCTTGACCTTTAAGTTAGGGTTCTTGGTGTTGCGCATGGTCCGTCGTCTCATCATGGTGAACATTTATCCCAAGTAATATTGTAATCCCTTCATGGATGACAGAGTTCTGGATCGGACAGGAAAAAAACCTTACTGACCTTCGACCTCCAATTGTGACCTTGACTTATGAGCTAAGCGGGTTTTGTGCATGACACATTGTCTCATCATGGGGAACATTTAAGCCATGTAATATTAAAATCCCTTCACGGATGGCAGAGTTATGGACCGGACAGGAAAAAAACTCTGTTGACCTTCGACCCCCAATTGTGACCTTGATCTTTGAGCTAGGGGTCCGGGATTTGTGCATGATATGTCGTCTTATGCCGGGTAATATTAAAATCCCTTAATGAATGTCTGAGATATGGACTGGACACGAAACAGACCCTGTTCATGCTATGTTAACATTTGACTGCTAAGTGTGACCTTGACCTTTGAGCTAGGGGTCTGAAAGTTGTGCATGACACATCGTCTTATTATGAGGTACATTTGTGCCAATTTATATTAAAATCCCTTCATGGATGGGAGAGTTATGGACCGGACAGGAAAAAAAACATGTTGACCTTTGACCTCCAATTGTGACCTTGACCTTTAAGCTACGGGTCCGTCTCATCATGGGGAACATTTGTGCCAAGTAATATTAAAATCCATTCATGGATGACAGAGTTATGGACCGGACGGACAGACGGAATGACGGAAAAGCGCATTCCTATAGTCCCCGAAACTGGTTTTCAATCAGTAGGGGACTAATAATGATAATAATTATAATAGTTATAATAATGATAATAAAAACAACAAAAATAATAAAAATAATAAATAATGATAATAATTTTATTAGAAAAGCTAGATCCAAAGTGAACGAATTAAATCAATATGATTGCAACAGTTATGAAAGGGAAAGACATATATTAACTCTAATTCATTCTAACTAGTTTTCAATCAATAACAACACTTTTTCAATAAATACCTTAATAAAAAGGTACATAATTTCATCAAAATAATCGCAAGAGTTATGTCATGCTGATGTGATGATGAAGACAACATGTGTGAAGTTTGAAACATCTTTAATGAATAAGAACACATACATGAGTTGTTTTAAATCGTTTACAAAAGCTGAAATTCAAAAACCCATCCTTTCAATATGGATTTGAAAATGTTTGAAGGGAGCTTTGATAGAAAATTAGAAAAAAATAAGGCTATGGAAAATAATGAATTATTGCCTAACAAACGTTAAATGTAAATAAAAAAATTCAAAGAAATGCAGTTTCAAAGGTTAGCAGAAAACACTCAATGATCTGGCAACGAACCAGTCGCAGACATGTTGATCCGAAAATAAGAAATCAAAGTGAAAATAGCTGAAACATATGAAGAACAATTTAGATATTTACTTGCTGGTAATGATATCATTTTAGATGTTCAAGTGAAGTAAAAATAAGACATGATAATTTTGATAGTCACAGTGTAAATGAGTTTAATAACGATTTATTAATGGAAGTAGTTGAACTAGCTATAAATTCATCACTTAAAAAAGTTAAAAGTGGAGGAAATAATTTAACTTGAATGTAAATAATTATTGATACTGGAGTGTTATTGATTATTCCGTTTTAAATGTATTCGTATAGTATATATTTTTCAGGTTGGACACAAGGAATGGTTGTACCAGTCCCTTAAAGTGTGAGTTTTTGTTGGGTTTAACGTCACAACGACTCATTTATGGGACATGACAATTTTCCTGCTTTTGATGGTGTAGGAAGACCCCGGTGCCCATCTTGGCATTATTTCATCACGAGCAGGTACCTGGATAGAACCATCGACTTTACGTAAGCCACATTGATTTCGTCCTCACATGAAAGAATTTTACACCACAAATGAGCCTTTTATACTTACCAAAGATAATAGATAAGGGTAGATTTCAAACAAGGGGGTCATTTTAATTTTGGTATTGTAAATTTACCCCATTCGGCTGGGGATGTACCCCAGGTAACATCTTATAGGATATATATTTATCAATTGATTCGGTTTGCAGGAGCATGTAATCATGTTGAGGATTTCAAAACGTAATCAATGTATTACAAATAAGCTTCTTCAAATAAGGCTACCGTTATTATAAATTACGTAATTTCTTTGCTAAATTCCACTATCGTGATTCAGATTTTAATCCTTAAAATATAGTAGTGCCCGCCATTGCCTGTAATAATGCCATGAGAGGCACTTGGGGTCTTCCTCCATCATCAAGTAATGGAAAGTCGCCAAATGACCTATATTTGTGCCGTTGTGACGTTAAACCGAACAATAACAAAAAATGAACCAGGTGTTGAATTTATAGTGTACAATAAAAATGGGGTGGTTTTATGTTTGTTGAATAATGAAAAATATTTAGGCATGTTATGGCGGCTATATTTTGATTTATCTTCTAGCCTGTTTCGTCGGGTCCTTAAGAGTGTTTCCCTTGTTGTATTCTACAAAAGCAATGAGTACATGCGTTTTAAGTTCTTAAGGATTTCTATAAATATTCAAGAGCAAATTTGTGTTTTACATAACATGCCTTCTGCTGTCATTGTGTATGTTAGGGTTTCACATGGCGGGAATAATTACACTGTCCTTAGACTTTGGAACATGGTGGGGGTAAGAGCACTATAAACCGGTTTTAGCTCCCCAGTGGTGGTTTTGCCGCTGACCGTTCCAAGGCGGTGCCCCACTGTGCTCCTTTATTTGTTTGTTTTGTCCTACCGTTTGCTTTGTGTAAGTGTATTTGTTCGTCGTATGCACGTCTGCGTGCTTGAATAATGTTTGGGCAGGCTGCGTATTTGGAACGTGGATTTCCCTGCTGGATATTTAATCCTTGTTTTTACCCACTATACTGTTCAGGGTCAACAAAAGGAGGCATATTATAAATCATGGGGTATAACTGTAAACATAGATAAAACTGTTGTTACACTATATAAACGATGCAATAGAATTTAAACAAGAGGGCCATAAATGGCATGTATAGCTCACCTTATATTATTCTTATCCACAGATAACCTTGTACCTGATTATATCTGGATTCCATTAAAACAAACATTCCGCCCAAGTTTACCTGTATACAAATGTATCCTAGATCTAACATAGACATATATCTTGACCTAATGTTATAAAGGTCAGGTAGAAAATGTTGTCTCTTCAGTTTTAACAAGGTTTTTCTATGATTTTTATGATGATCAGATGCAAGATATGGCCTCTAAAGTGTTAAAAATGTGTTTCTATTATTTGACATAGTGAACTAGTTTTTGTTTTGACTTTATATAATCCAGTTTCAAACTATTTAGATTTTACAGACACAAAAAATCTACCAAAGTCTTATAAATCAAGTGGAAAATATGGCCTCTGTGTTTCTATTGTGGCAGTCTTGATTTTAAGGCTTTGGATTAAGTAGTTGTTTTAGCTAAGTTATCTCCCTTTAACCATAGTTGTAGTTTGTGTCCAGTCAGGTGTATTGACCTTAGGTCAATTTGTTCACTCTAAAAGACTGTGTTCTGATTGGTTTAGGCATCAGTGATCAATATCTCACTACCTGGAAAACTTTAATACTGTGTACATGTATTTGGTAGAAGTCATTTTAAATCTGTAATGTATTAGTTTTAAATGGATGGAATTATTAGTCAGAGGTTAGTTAATTTCATTTATAAGGTTCCTATCAGTTTTGCTGGTCTTATAAAGTGATAGATAATGATCTTAACCTTTACAGTTTTGGACTTTTCTGATTTAGACAGATTAGTATATTTTGAGTAAAATCATGTTTCATAAATGGCAGTCTTCTCACATATCTCTGTCTCATTCTTTAATTACACATTTAACAATTTAATCATTTGCAGACCATTAACCTGAATCACAGTGTGATAGAGCAGATGAGTTGTTGTGGTGCAGCTGGTGATGTTTTCTATAGTGATGATGCATTTAAGTCCACAACTTGGTAAGCATACATTTGTTTTGTTATGTACATGTGTAATATGTAATTGTATACTTTTAATGTATATGTAAGTTTACATATAATTCAAGTATATGTACTAAGTATTATGTTTAATGACTGCAAGGTGCCACTACACACAACTATATGTTTTAACCTGTATTACTATATGAATAAGATATTTATGCATTTATTATAATATGTATGGTATTCTGATGTATCTATTATGTGTATTACCTGATTGTAAGTTTTGTTAATGTTATGTACTTTCAGGATGCTTAGTTTACCAACCAATAAATTGATAAAGATACTAAGAGCTTGTTTCCTACACATGGCCTCCAGATGGACCTACTCCTCAACCGCCACTAGCAGTTATACTTCCTTATAATTTACAAAGGGACTTTAAGTAAAACTAGCCAAGTGACAAATGGCGCCCAACGTGATATTGTGTATACAAGCCAGACACACCAGTGAAGAACATCAGCCAGCAACAGCAGATTAGTAGATATATACATGAACGCTCATTTGTACACTTTAAAAACAGTGATTCACGTGAAAATTTATATGGATTTTTATTGGTGTAAATACGGTAATCAGATTTTTGATTCTGATACTACTACAGAACTGGATGTTTAAGTTATGTTCTACTTCAGAACATTTTTGGAATTTAAACACAAATCCGAGGAGAACTATTATTTACGGTGTCAACGAAGAGTTTGAACAGTTAATTTATAAACAGTGACAGTGGATTTATTTAGAACAGTGACGAACAGTGAGATTAATTTTTTGGATTTTAAGTGAAAAGTATTTATCACTTTTCATTTTGACTACGGGAAGAAAGTACAGTGGAGAACAGTGATTTACAGTAATTTGAACAGTGATTTAGTCCCTAACACCAGGAACTAAGTGTTATTTTCAAAGCAAACAGTTTAAGACAGTGACAGTGTTGTGTGTATAAGTGGCATAATAGGACATTATCCATTTTACAAGAATTTTACAGTAGAACAGTTTTAAAGTACAGAACACTCAGTTATCAACTGTTGGTGAGTTAAATGAATTTTCTATACTTAAATTGCAGTTAGTCTGTAATTGTTAAAGTCAGTGTTGCCATTTCAACACATTTTCATATTTTACACAGCTATATTGTCTGTGGTTTTTCATGAATAACTGCAGTTTTTGTATATGTACATTATGAAGTGCTTATTGTAAGTGAGAGAGTTGTCACATTGCATATATAACTTAACTTTCTTGGTAGAGGTACTCTCAATTTAATAATTCTTCTCTCCTAGTCTACTATTTCTAGTATTCTTATAACAGTCTAACTAATATCGTAATTAATTTTAAAACTGCCATTTAGAGACATTTCTGAAAAATATCCAAATTCAGTAATGTAAACACTTTTGAGACCGGTTGAACTAAATTTTGACCTTAGTTGACATTGTGTAGTGGAACTTATTTAACGTAGTGATCTAGGTTTAAACCTCAGGTTAAACATTTGAAGCACAACATAGACTTTATAAAGGCACATATTCTGACAGACACATACAGAGTGCTAATAGTGTTCTTATATTATTTGACATAGTTATAAAGTCTCAGACCTCGGGCAACCCAGTTTTAAATCAAACTTGGATATCGTAAGGACAAACTTTCTGGCAAATGTTTGCAAAGAGAAAACAGAAAATGTGGCTACTAGAATATTAATATTTTTTTCTATAATTGACTTAGTAACCAAGATTTAATAGCTTTTCTATAATTTAATCTATTGACTTAGTTTTTTTATCTCATGTAACTCAGTTTGAACATGACCTTGATTTTATAAAAACAAATATTCTGACGGAGTATATGAAGATCAGACAGAAACTGTAGCTATTAAAGTGTTAACAAAGTTTTCTTATAATTTGACCTAAATGACCAAGTTTCACGGAGGGTCAAAGGACGAGTATCACTGTAAATCACATTCAGTACTTTGTGCCCAGATAAGCTAAACTGATATATTCTATGGTGTATGGAGAACTAGGTAGATTCCCTTTACACATCTATAAAAGACTAGAGCATTTGTACTCGGAGGACCCTGCCAAATTAAAACATTTTCAACGTGTAATTGTTGTATATTAGCCTAGTGCAGTTGAAGACATCGCGTATACTATGCTATCGGAGGAACTGATGGTTGCACACCGACAAGATTTTGTCAAGTGGTGAAATGACCACTTTTAAGAATATGTACAAAATAACTTTTTAAAAAGCCATACAAGGTAATCGTTCTTGTGCACTGTATTCCCATTTATTAATTCTTATCTATGCTTCAAAATTTATTGAAATGTCTTCTGTACTCTGGACCAGAAAGTAAGTACTAAAAGGGAGATAATTTGAAAATATCCAATCTGAGTTATGGTTCTGGGGCACCGCACTTCCTCTAATTGTTAACTATCTTTCATTGAAATTTCTTCAGCACTTCTAGAATTTTGCTACGGGCAATCAAATTGCAAAAATGGAAATAATTTGACAACTATTCAACACAGAGTTATGGTTCTTCTGCATTACTCTCTCTCACCCTCTCTTTCCCCAGCCGCCCCCCCCCCACCCCCACCCCACTCTCCCCCACCTCTCTCTCTCTCTCTCTTTCATTGGTATCGATCTAGTATTTATTTTCACTGAAATGTCTCCTACACTTTTGGAATTGTGCTTTGTACAAGGAAATCTAAGTGCATTAAGGGGTATAATTTAAAAATGGTTTAACATGGTGTTACGGTTCTTGTGAACTGCAATTGATCTTAATGTCCTGTTTTTCGTATGTAGTTTGAAAAAAACATCCTTCAGCGGCCAGGACCACTGACACTAGACCAGAAAGAAAATGCAATAGGAAAGTTCATCCAAGATTATTGACGAAAAGATGAAAAAACGCTGAGTGTCTCTGTGATAAAAAATATTAAGACAATGGAAATGGTGCACAAAGGAAGATAAATTACCACTTGTTCAATATGCATAACACACTTTTACCGAACTGCGATATGTAGGTGAGAAATGGGTGATTGAAATGGGTAAGTATAGTAAGTATATTTTCCCATTCTTGACCATAGCATACCTAGGTGTAGGGTATAATATGTACAAAGGCATTTTCTTTTGTTGTGGTGTCAGGGCCAGGACAACTTAATTTGACACCGTGTATGATAGTTCCAAATAGTGCCGGTAGTGTTTATGAAATTCAAACAAATTTAACAGTTTTCGGAGAAACAGGTAGGAGGAATATGGGCTTCAATTTTTATTGTCGAATATTTACGCATTAAATCAAGACATCTTTACTTATGTTATTTCAGGGAAATTTTCAGCTGTTTATTTAGTTCGTATTTATCCAGGCACAGCCAGGTGCATGCGGATTGGCTAGCTGAAAATCTAACTCGGGTCTACTCGAGCGTTACAAATCAATTTGAAATGCGGGCCACTCAATACGTTTTACTGTAGATGACAGCAAGTACTCTGATTAAAATTGAAACATGTTTTTGGTAAACTTAAAGCTTTAACAATGAATGATGTCATTTACGGTACATATTCCCTGAAAATGCTTGACAGAATAATAAAGTCCCGGCATGTCAACTTCGTGTTGATGATGTATGCCGAGTTTCATTTCAAATAGGTGATGATTATAGGAAACGTTGAGTACACAATGTTCAGATGTAGTCGTAATGTTTCAAAGTCCAGAAAAATGGCCATTACTCCAAAACAACTATCAGATAACTAAGTCCCGGCTATATGCGCATGTTCGCTACGTTTTGATGATGTATTCAAAGTTTTATTTCAATTGAAAGGAAGCCCAATGCTCTGATGTAGTTTTTTTTTCTTTCAAAGTCAAAAAAAAGACAACAACTTCGAAAACATTGTATGTCCAAATGTTTATAACGTAAACCAAATTTCAGTTCAATTGGGTGAAAAATATAGGAATTTAGTACACGAACAGACTGACGGACAGACGGAATATGCCTCTCTCCTTCGACACAAACGGTATAATAATGCATAACTATGTACATAATATACCTCTCACACTATAACAATATAAAGTTTGAAATATTTGTGATACAAAAGTTATTTATATCAATCAACAATCAATCAATATGAGGTATTCCGAATCTCCATAAAAAATTTTCTGCTCTGGGGGTGGGGGGGGGGTGAGTTGGGTTTTACGGCGAATAGACACAAAATGGTCATATATCGCCGAGAAGTCTTAACCAGATAGTTACTTGTGCCTCACTATTCTTTCATCACTCTAACATATTCATTGAAAAAAGCCTGAAGTCCTGAAGACTAGTCATTAGTTAGTCAGAACTATTTTACATGCTTCTATGTGCTACATTGAATAAAAAATTGTTGAATCTCTGCAGTTATATCACTAAAGCATTTTATCCTTCTTTATTGTGTCATTTTTATCTAAATGTATTATTTTATGCGATTCGAAAAATTACAGTTGACAAAAAAAAACAGGCCAAAAGTATTACAGGAAAAGCCACATTTAAAGAACGCAGCCGCTCATAAATCTCTCCACATGGAAATATGTGTACGTGCAACTGTATACAACACACAATTACTGAACACATGTTCACAGTAACACGAACAAACGCATAAATAACAAAAAAGTAACAAACACACAACAATAGGGTCATGATGATCCTATATCGCTCACCCGTTAAACTTGGCCTTGGAATCATCAAGATAAACATTCTGATCAAGTTTCATGAAGACAGGTCATAAATGTGGCCTCTACAGTGTTAACAAGCTGTTCCTTTGATTTGAGTGGTAACCTAGTTTTTGACTCCAAATAACCCAGTTTCGGACTGTAATCATCAAGATAAACCTTTTTACCAAGTTTCATGAAAATAGGATCAACGATATGGCCTTCTAAAGCGTTAACAAGCATTTTCATGGATTTCAGCGGGTGACCTAGTTTTTGACCCCACAAATCCCAGTTTGGAACATGGCCTAGAAATCATCCAGATGAACATTCTGACCAAGTTTAATGAAGATAGGTTCACAAATGTGGACTCAAGTATGTTAACAAGCTTTTCTTTTGAGTTGACCTGATGACCTAGTTTCTGACCCTATATGACCTAATTTTGAACTTGGCATAGAAATCATCAAGATAAACTCTCTAACTAAGTTTCATGAAGATAGTGTCATAAATATGGCCTCTATAGTGTTAACAAGCACTTCCTTTGATTTTGCCTGGTGACCTAGTTTTTGACCCCACATGACCCAGTTTCGAACTTGTCCTAAGAATCATCAAGTTAACATTCTGACCAAGTTTCATGAAGATAGGGTCATAAATGTGGCCTCTAGGGTGTTAACAAGCTTTTCATTTGATTTGGCCTGGTGACCAAGTATTTTACCACACATGACCCAGTTTCGAACTTAGCCCAGAGATCACCAAGATTAACATTATGTGCAAGTTTGTATCAAATCAAAGCATAAATGAAACCTCTATATGGCTGAAAGGGCCAATATAGAAAATGTTGCCCCTTTCAGGGGCAGTAACTCTAGAACCCGGAATTTGGCCGGTTTTCTAAAGGAACCGAGATAACATTGTGACTTAAGTTATTTGTAAGTCTGGTTAAAATCGAATGTAAAATGTCACTTCTATCGTGTTTACAAGGTAAAATTAACAAATTTTGGCTCTTTCTGGGGTCAATCAGGCGCCGTAACTCCAGACCCTATGATTGGATCTGCCGGATTCATCATGGAATACAAGATTTTTTTTGGTTAAAGATATTTTGCAAGTTTGTATCAAATCAAACCATAAAAATGAAGTCTCTATATGGCTACAAAAGCCAAAATAGCAATTTTTGGCCCTTCAATGGGCCATAACGCTGGAACCCATGATGGGATCTGGCCAGTTTTCGAAAGGAACCGAAATATTATGCAAGTATTATTAAAATCAATTGCAAAATGTGGTCTCTATCTTGTTCACAAGTCAAAAATATCAAATCTTGGCCCTTTAAAGGGCCATAACTCTAAAACCGATGATGGGATCTGGCCAGGTTTCGATTGGGTCCAAGGTATTATGCCACTTCAAGTCGTGTGCAAGTTTTATTAAAATCAATTGCGAGTTGTGGTCTCTATCGTGTTTACAAGCCTAAAATAGCAAATTTTGGCCCTTTAAGGGGCCATAACTCTGGTACCCATGATAGGATCTGGCCAGTATTCGGACGCAGGGCGATCACAAAAGCTCACCTTGTCATTACGTGACAGGTGAGCTAAAAATATACATAAAATTGTTCCCCGCCAGCTGGATCCCTAACACACGAAACGGTACCCACAGGGAAACACCGTAAAACACAAAATATGCTCATGTAAAGATAAATAAATCAAAATCCATGGAACCATAAACATATTAACTCAATGAATTAGCAGAAGCCAGAGCGAGCACATAGGGAAACACCATTTAGGGCACGACGAAGCAGGGCAGGGGACAAATATCAAACCAGTCCGTCCCAAGAGGGGCATTTAAGAGCTAGCTACCATGGAGTCCCACACCTGTCCCGTCAGCGCACAATCAAAAAAGGAAAGCGTACTGACCAACTGTAAAAGGGTTAACACTAAACATGCAGTGTGTCTCGGAACAATACGGTCATAGCATCTGGGATAAAAACGTTTGATAATTGTAATAGTCTAGTCCGATTTTGCAGACATAAGCTTATTTAAGAAGTTACAAGCATTTTGTTTGTATTTGGTCCAACATATTTTTTTAAATATTTTGGGTATGCTGAATCCAAAAATATATTTTGGCCATCTGGCAAATGCCTTTGAAAGGGTTAAAATTAGCGGCAAAAATGACCACTATTTTTTTATTTTTTATTTATTTTCAATGATATTATTTTATAATACAAATGTTTAAGTTAAGATATGTTTGAACAAATTATTTCATATTATTAGTATAATTAAGTAAATATTTATCAATAAAATATATCACAAGGTTCAAAAAGGGGAATTTGAAGACGATTAAAAACAATCCAGTGTCATTCATAGAAGTTAAAATAAAAAAATGAGACTAAATATTAGATTCAAAACTTCTGCTGGAATTTTAATGTCAAAAAGAAAATGAGATTAAAACTTAATTAACAAGACATTGTCTATAATGAACAGAATACTATGTATAACATATTTATCCTGGCAAGATCATTTTATTGAATAATCCACATTTTAATACGTAAGCATAATAATAATTGGTGAACATTAACACACTCTTCCATGATCATTCAGGTTTCAGTGGACTTTTTCCTTTTTTTGCAAATGGGTCGTCAATTTTCAGCATTTTCTAATGATTTGAAAATACCTAGGCTTTAGCACGACATGTCAGCCTTTCTTATACGAAAACAATATTTGAACTTGAAATAAACACAAGTCCCACAGGGGTCCGTAACGGAGCATGGGTATATGGAAGTTTATTAAATCGTTCAAAAGGTCATTTTTGATGTTGTCTGAGTGTCATACAAGCACCAGCCAATGATATCGACACATTAAGACCAATTCTCTGTAAGAACCAAAAAAAGTTGGAAACTCATAGTCATAGATTTCCTTTAAATCGATGTTTTCTTGAAGTGGATGCAAAATTAAGAAAATCCTGTTTTTCATTTTTTCAATATATGTCCCGGTTACCTTGGAAACGAGGATGCAAATCCCCAACTTGCTTAATTTTCAATAAATCAGGGGTGCATGCCTATTTTGTTATCTGGAAAATACTAGAAAGTGTCCTTTATTTTCGTACTTGCAAATTTTAAAGGGAAGTGAACAAGGTTTCATACCAAACTAATATTTCCAAATATTTATTTGATTCTTGTATGATCTAGACTTTCATCTGCAAGAAAAAATATATTTATGGAGCAAAACAAGTTTATGTTGTGTTCTACATCTTGAAAAGAAGCACAGGTCTCGGCAGAAAATTATATTTGTTTGTGTAAAGGGAAGATGATATTTAAAAAAGAAATATAAATTGAAGTGGGTCATCCAGACACATTCTTGTAGATTTGGGCCAAAGTGTATGATTTGGGGTATTTTTCCTATTTTTATTACCTCTCATTGATGCTCTTCAAAGAGCTTAACTAAGTTTACGTCCTGGATTATGCTGAAATCAGATTTCTACTCGGATTTCGAAAAATTTTAATATATTAATACAATGACAGTCAAAGATTATATGCTAAATGGGCATGTGATGCTTGGATGTGTTCCTTCAAACTTTGCTGAATAGAACGTTGTTTGGGAAAACTTCTCTTGCAGAAATGAATCTAAACTGTGGATAGAAATCTGTCTGTGTATCTCCATAAGTGAAGTTTGTATCAACTGATTGAAGGATCAATGTTAAAAGATAACACTACAATAAAAACAGGTGAGTCTCAGAACATTTAGTGTTTTAATCCGACATGTAAAAATTTCTAGCTATGCAAGATATATGGTCACCTCCTTCAACAGATTTAAACACCATACAGAGGTTATTTTCTTAAACATTGGACAGACTTTTCTTACAATATAAATGGATTTACATTTCAGGAATTGATCAAACAGAATAAATGTTGTTTTAATAACCTAAACAACCTAAATATACATAAAAATTTGCAAAACCATTTTAAAACATCAGACACCCATATAAGGTAAAACACATTTGGGAATTTCAAATTCAGAATTGTGAAAAAACATACTTTTTTCTTTGGGATTACCCACTTTCATGGGAGGTAGATCTATAGGGGGAAAACCCTGATTTTAGTTGTAAATGACCATTAGCATGTTTTTTTATGTAATTTGTAAAAAGCAGATAAAGACACATAAAGACAGCCAGCCTTCTCAAGATTCTGTATCAAATGAAAATAACACTTTCTATAACTTGCAAATGTGCAGTCTTTGACTTAACTGTCTGATCCAGGTAGTTTAGTGTTGACAAGATGACATTTCATCTCTAAAGTAGAGGCCACAAGTTTGAAGTGCAGTATATCACTGTGAAGGCAAAATATTTTAAGAAAAAAGTGTTTTCCAAATAGAGAGGCTGAAAGTGGGGAATCATCAATTAGTGTTTTTGGAATAAGTTATGGACATCTGAACAGTGAAGATCTGTCCATTTGTTTTTGGATTACCACAGACCAAAAGAATGATTGGTTTGTTGACATAAATAAAATAACTCACATTGTACACCCTGGAAATGGAATTATGTTGTTTGCATTAATGTTTCTTTTTCAGATTTATGGAAAAAATCAGAATGTCATTTCTTGAAAATGTTGATACTTGTTTAACCAAAGGCCCTTTAATTGAAAAATATTTTAACTCTTGAAAAATTCTGATATTGCTTGATTACTTTTGCTTGCAGTACATTAAATTTGTTATATTTAAATTTGATAAAAAAAATTAATGTATTTTTTATAAGATAAAAAAGATGCACTTGAACATATCTAAATTGAATAAACACATGGCAGTCTTTGAATATTTGTAAAATTGCGCATGTTTTGCAGTTCTCATTAGATTTGGTTACCAATTTACAATATAATTATACATCGAGGCTTATTACTCACAAACATATGCAGATCTAATTGTATATTTTCTACCATAGATAATTTTATTTTATATGGATTTTTTAAATCTTTAAAAAGTACTGAGATAATATAGCAAAATAATGGTTGAATTAGTAGTAAACTTAATTTTGTGAGACTATTGAATTATTACAATTCTTTTTCACTCTTAAGACTGTATCATAAAATCATATTTTCTGATAAAATTTATTTTTTAAAAAAATGTCTGCCATGTAGATTTTAATGAAAATTCATACATTTGTAAAGTTACCTACATTGTGTTAGGTATTTACTTAAGCCTATATATACTAATTGGCCAATGATAAAAGAGAACATCTGAGTTCCTAGCTGACTTTCTGACTATTTTAAGACCTCATTCATGTAACAACATCTATCAATCTTCAGAAATTCAATAAAGTTGTCATCTGTAAAACAGGTTTCATTGTAAGATATACAAGGCATATAACATCCTATTTTACCAGCATGTATTTACTTTAATACATAAAATAGATTTATTTTCATTATTCAGCCAAAATCCTTGATGGAGTTATGTGCTCTTGCCTATAAATGGTCATGGTGATGGTAAACAAGTGTTGAAAGTTTCAAAGCTTTATCTTAAAAGACTTTGTCAAAATGTGGACTGGTACAAAAAACTTAACCAAGGTGTGGCGCCGACGCCATGGTGAGTAGGATAGCTCTACTTATTCTTCGAATAGTCGAGCTAAAAATAAATGCAGTTGTCGAAAACTAACTGTTTTGTATCAGTGTCATATCAATAAATATTTTAATATTAAGAGTTTGTAAAATAACAGAAAATATTTGCATGCAATTAAACCTCAGGCAGAGGACGCGTACAACTAACTTATCGCATTTTCCAGATAAATACTTTGTCATAATAAAATAAAAATATGCTTCAAACATAGCTGTAGAATATTTTCCGTATGTCTAAAGGACGTCGAAAATACGTTATTGCTTTCGAAACACTATACATTTTGGGATAGCATTAACAAAAGAAATCTGCCGCGACAGTGATGTTATTTTAATGAATGATATATCTTTTCAAAACTAGGGCATGATTGAAACTACAGTGCTACATTTATCGAAGTATTGATATCTGATTTGTTAACGTTCTATATAGTATCAAGGTACAACTTACCACACTCGGTTCCTCGTGATTTCAGAGTTTCTAATATATGCCGATGGACGGATGGATAGAACGGTCCAACTTCTAGATCAATACCCTTAAGTCCGTGATTTTGTTTTGATAAAATAGATCCCAAAGCTTAAACAGAAAAACAACAGATATTTGAACTGTACCAGTGTTTATCTTACAACTTATACAAACAAGGTCCCATGCCATCCATCCGAGCTAAATTTTATCCAGATGGCTCAGTTACCAATTTGACCTAAATCCCACCATGAGAAAAATTCTGACCATGTTTTATGTAGATCGGATGGAACATATTGCCTCTGTTGTGTTTCTAGGGTATTTCTGTGATAAGGCCAAGTGATCTAATCTTGCCCCAGATGACCTAGATTCAAACTTGACTTACACTTTATACAAACAAAGATTTTAATCAAGTTTCATGCCGATCGGGTAGAAATTGTTACGTCTAGAGTGTTAAGTTTTTCTATGATTTGACCTTTTCTATTTTAGATAACCCAGTTTCGAATTAAACCTTGATTTCATAAAATCAAATACTTTGACAAAGTTTCATGAAGATCAGAAAGAATAATGTGCATCTACAGTGTTCAATTTCTTTCTATTATTTGCCTTATAGACCAGAGTTGACGGCGCAAGATGAACATAATGACGGTTGATTATATCAGATCACCTTGAATACAAAGTGCTCGAAGCTAGAATAATAACCGGAAATTATACAGAGAAAGACCACAAGAAACCGGAAGATATATAATCGAGAAAAGAACAAAACATTACATCCTTACGTTAAGAGTGTAAGAGCATGAAATTCTTCCCATGATTGGACAACTGACTTTATATGTAATATTCTGACAACCGCAGTAAGCAACGGGCAACTGGGGAAATTTATTTCTATTAAGAGCCACTTTAAACTGGTATAAAAAAAGAGAAAGAGTTACTTAAACAATGACCAACCTTGCCCATTTTCTATCGTAATAACTGCATACTTCTTTTCCTCAATAGTGCCTAGTTCCACCGGCTCGACCACTGTGCCCTCAATGCCTCCTGATTTCCCACTTTCAAAATACAGCTGAAGAAGTTCATCGCTTACACCTGCAGGTACCTGTGGTATAAAGACGCCTGTGGGACTTCCCAGTAACTCCAAGGTAGGGTAACAGCCACCTACAGGCCTACTGAATGCCTTCTCTTGCCATTTCTGTATCCTTGTGTCTACAATAGTAAAATAACGTTCGTAATGACAGCCTTGAAAACAACAACTTTAGATCACAACATATTTGATTTTTAAGTGGTAATGTAATGATGAACGTTTCTATTCTAGAGATAGCCAAAGACTCAGCGAGATAATCTTTAATTCTGCTTGTTTTGATATGCCTTTCCTCTCATTGTATTTTAAAAAGAATGTTTAGTACTAATGATATTAATTAAATTTATTATGAAAAGCGATAAACATTTCAGTTATTCAATTATATAATTGGAAGACTGTACCATATACAATGTCATCAAAAATAGCAACTGCAACGTCACAACGCGCGGCAGGAATACACACGGCGTTGACGTCGGCTCTGGTTATAACTTCCAGGTAATTTTGCACGTCTGTCTCGTGCCATTCTGCTGGGAAATGCTGTAAGTAAAACAGAAAATAGCTAACTCGTACATTATTTAACAATAATTTAATTCAATATGTCCTTCTCTCTACACAGAATGTGAGAATATGTAATAAGCGTGTAAATGGGAAATGAACAATACTTTTCTAGTCTTTATTAAGGTATTAGATCACTAATAGAGAACCCCCTTTTTGAAGAGTATTCAATTCCTACCATAAGCCTACTTTTACTGCAAATCTTAGGGGGGCGTAGGTTCAAGCCCTACTGGGACCAATTCTTTTCCCTTATTTTCCTTTTTTTCTAGTAAGTTTTTACTTCTTTCAAGACTTATTATTGATTTCTTGTACAGAAATGGAAAAAGATTAATCTTATAAGCAATTTCTTGGTGTTGAAAGTGAATTTACTACTTAAACAGCAGGGGTAGAGTTACACATCTTTAAAAATATTGAGTTACACGCGGTGAAAGTTTTCTATTTTGCTTTCACTCTTAGATTATAAGTAGTATATAACAATGAGTTTCACAGAGTTGGGGCATTGGGGCATTGGTGCATTTTAATCCGACTTAATCCCTAAGCCCACATAATCCCTAATCCAGTTTAATCTCCTCCTATTCGGGGCATTGGGGCAGCAGCGGCTGTTGAGCAGCGGGATTTACTTAAGTAGGACATAACTGATACGTCACCTTATACAATAAAATGCTAACAAAGTAATGTTATCCACTATGATTCATTTTAGGGAGATTAAAATTATCTACGAGCGTTCTTAATTTCATGTTCAGTTCTGATTTGTGTGAAGACCGCGCGCGGTCTTAAAAATTATTTAAAAATTAGAAAAAATACATTTTTTTCTATATAATAAAAACGAAAGCGGTTAGCGCATTTTACTTGATTATTATTTACACGTTTATCATTATCTTATTTATTTCCCATTATTTTAAGTGACTGAAAAGAACTTACCTCCGACGGGCCGTCTGAAATTTTTTTTAGGATTCCTTGTCTAAGAATCTATAAAATCTAACATAAAGTTACAAAGTCATTTACTGCATAATATAGTACAAACAAAAGCAGTCAAAAATAAAAAAAATAAACCACAATATGTAACCTTAGAAGACGAAAACATTTAGTTATAGCGATAAAGGGAGGTAATCACAAATAATAAATTCACCAAAATTTTCCACTATGTAAACAACATTAAAATCTTTGGCAGCTTCTTCAGATAAGTAAAAATGTTGGTGGTCTGTTCCGTTCCGTTAAATACCTTTACCTATATGAAATCTTTAGTCTTCAATGTTATGTTACAATCAACCGAAGCATTTTAAAAATTAATTTGAAAGTTAAATGTTGAAAAATCAGATAAATCAAATGTCTATTTAGATGTTATACATAATTACACGAACAGAAAATCTCTACCTTCAATATCACATATGAACTTTTTAGTTATAGCGATAAAGGGAGGTAATCACAAACAATAAATTCACTAATATTTTCCTCTATGTAAACAACATTCAAATCTTTGGCTGCTTCATCAGAAAAGTAAACATTTGACTTTCCATGTACATATTTTTCATTATTTTCAACCAGCACTTTATTGATCTTTCTGTGGCTATAGTAGACAACGGAAATCTTCCTAATTCACCATAAACTGCACAAGTCGGTCGCCTCATGCATATTTGCAAAATCCTATATGTAGTTTAACAAAATCTTTATGACTATAGATACCCAATATCTCAGATCCGTACAATAATAAGGAAACATCCAGATAGACAAACAATAAAAGTTTTGTTTTCATATTCAGTTTTATAAATACTAGGGATTTTGTTTTATTTGCATTTAATTCAAGATACTTAATCCCCTTTAATGCGCAATCGTTGACAATCGGGATCACACCCTATTACCTGATGTCCACCACGCCGAGGGATGCGGCTGCCACAGAGGTAGGAAATCAATAACGGTGAGTAGTGGTGTTAGTTTTTTCAGCTGTATTTTTTTTATTTTGGCTTTCCATGAAAATATTCTGGTACAGGTATACGTGTACATGTCTAAACATATTATATGATTAATCCTGGTCGCCAACTTTGCGAAATAAAGAAGTATTCAGCTGTTTAAATTGGACGTTTATTAAAATTGATGCGAAAATCATATTCAACGGCCCAATTCAAAGTGTTTACGAAATAATTTGATCGAGTTTACCTCACACGTCAAACGACCAATCATCTGGGGATAATCCTGGCAAGTTTCAGGTCTGTCCGTACGTCTACACCGGCGTTCTGACCCTCCAAAGGGACCCGGGTATAGTGACGTATGATAAACTTTACCGCAGAGGGCATTTTTAAATGATGCCCATCCCGCCGAGGAGTCAAAATATAGGATATCGTTTACGACAGAGGGAAATTTGGTGTGAAAACGTCTGTTTTGGCTGTTTGTTTTGCTTTTGAGACCTGGGAAGTCATGGAATTGTTTGCAGTATGTATTGTTTATACTTGTGTTTAATAATGGGCGATTTTCAATGGCGATCACCGCTGTAACACGGTGTTAATCAGTCTAGATTGAACTTCTATCTATCTCCGACGTTGTTTTGCTACTATAAGTCTTTGTTTTGTAAACTCAATTTTGTTTCATTTTCTTTTATCATGAAATATACAGAAATAATGATACCGTAAGTCCTGCTGGTATCGGCACTTGCGTTCTTGCTGGATTCAGTGTTGAATTTACGGTTTATATTAAATGATAAATCGTTTTGCAATCAGTACTAGATTGTTTTAATATATATCTCCTACATTGCATACAATCTGATACTGTACATGTATAGAGTTGTTTTGCCACTGAAAGTCTTCGTTTTGTAAAATCATTCATGTTTCTTTTTTATCATAATATACAGACATTTGCTGCCAGCAATGAAATCCTAAGTCCTGGTACTTGATGGATTCAGTGTTGAATATAGGTTAATATTAAATATCAAATTGTTTTGGATTATCGCCATTGAAAATCGCCCATTAAGAAACATAAGTATAAACAATGCATACTGCAAATGATTCCATGACCTCCCAAGTCTTAAAAGCAAAACAAACAGCCAAAATAGACGTCTTTGCACCAAATTTCCCTCTGCCGTAAACGGTATCCTATATTTGGACTCCTCGGCGGGATGGGCATCATTTAAAAATGCCCTCTGCGGTAAAGTTTATCATACGTCACTATACCCGGGTCCCTTTGGAGGGTCAGAACGCCGATGTAGACGTACGGACAGACTTGAAACTTGCCAGGAATATCCCCAGATGATTGATCGTTTGACGTGTGTGGTAAATCCGATAAAAATATTTTGTAAACACTCGAATTGGGCCGATGAAGTGATTTTCGCATAAATTTTTAATTTAAACGTCCAATTAAACAGCTGAATTCTTCTTTATTTCGCAAAGTTGGCGACCAGGATTAATTATATAATATGTTAAGGCATTTACACGTATGTTTGCACCAGAATATTTTCATGGAAAGTCGAAATGAAAATATACAGCTCAAAAGACTAACACCACTACTCATCGTTATTGATTTCTGACCTCTGTGGCAGCCGCATCCCTCGGCGTGGTGGACATCAGGTAATAGGGTGTGGGGATTAAAGTAAAAAACGCCACCGAAGTACCGAAAACTAATCTCTATTGTAGAAAAACAATAAGTGGCATTCTGTATATACCTCTGTTGTAACGTTAATCGTAAAGAATAACACAGATATATATGAGAGAAAAGTGTAAAGATAAGTAAAAAACATTACAAAGTTGTTACTGTAGAACGAAATTATGTATTAGTATTATAATAAACAAAACGAAAATTTTTAATAATAAAAGCGTTGAAGGGTACTAAATTAACGAAAATTTTTAATACGCTAAAAAACTAAAGCGCTAAACGTACTGAAGAAATTTTAAAAGGGTACGTTAAAATTAATGTTTTTAAAATTGTAAAACTAAAACGTTGGCTGGTTGTAATCAAAGCGTTGAAAGCAACTAGTTTTTCTTCAAACTGCATAGCTTGAAAACCTGGGACTACTTCATTTGCTTTTTCAACATAATCAATCTTAAGTCTTCAAATAGTGAACATTCTAGAATAACATGTATTCATCATCTAAAATCTGACAAAATGGACACAACCTGGTCTCAGGTAGATCTTCATATTTTCCCCGGTCTCAAGTCTGATTGGTGCCACACCACATCTAAATTTACAAAAGGTTGAACGTTTGTTTTTTAATGGCAAAAGCATAGTACAATATTTCTCTACACCATACTCTTCTTTAAAGGTACAATATGTTCTAAGCTTATTACCTCCCCTACGCGAGTGACCAGTAACAGAAATGATTTTCAACAACCATTCATTTTTAAATTGGTCTAACAAACACTGTTAACTGACTTAACAAGTAACACTTTAGACATAGGCCTGTCAATATAAAGAATACATATCGAGACCAATATCTTTCAATTGTTTTCTATCACTAAAGTACCAAATTTTTAAGAGTGTTAATCCGGTATTTTTGGGTGAGTCAGGGGAGTAGTTATTATCCGATTAGTTAATACTCATCACAAGTAATTACAACGATATTGATAATTATTTACATATATGTACGTATTTCAATTATTTTCTAACAGTTTTTATTATGTTTTGAAAAGGGTCATAAGTATACAAAAATATAAATAGCCCAAGGAGTGATCTCCTATAAAAAAAAAGGAATAAAAACATTGGGTCTAAAGAAAGACTTGTCAAATATAGGCTGTAAAAAGGATATGTAAAATACACCGCTGTCTATCCATTCAAATTAATAATTTAGGTAAAGAATACGGTAAAGCGTGGTTTGCAATAGTCACTAAAGACTGAAAATGTTATACGTTAAAAAATCAAAGCGCAAAAACGTACTGAAGTAATTTAAAGATGAAACGGGTTTAAATTTTAAATTTTAATCATTTATAAAGTGGAAAGTTTAGTATAAAAGCGTTTAAAGTATTTTTATTTTTTCCCGTCGGAGAACACATTCCTCGTTTTTTAAAGGGGAAGATCATTATTACAACTCGGTGCCCTTCTAACGCGTATAAAACAGGTAATGAAAATAGTCAAAATAAAGTCGAAAAGTGATGGAAATTATTCACTAAGGGAAGAAACCTTGATGAAAAGTAAATTTTGTTAGTCGTTTTTTTTAAAAATAGTTTCTCTATTTATTCTGACCACATCCGTCTTTGGTTTTTATTATTTTTGAGAAGGGTCATAAAATACAAAAATATAAATTGCCTCAGGAGTGATCTCCTATAAAAAAAAAACAACAAACAAACAAAAAGACATTGGGTCTGAAGAAAGACTAGTCAAATATAGGCTCTAAAAGAATATGTAAAATACTCCGCTGTCTGTCTATTCAAATTCAATATTTTAGGTAAAAGAATACGGTGAAAGCGTGGTTTGCGATAGTCACACTAAAGGCTAAAAATGTTATGCGTTAAAAAATCAAAGCGCTAAACGTACTGAACCAATTCAAAGGTGAATACGTATGATGTGTACCAATTAATAAATGCGTTATCGTACTCTATCAATTGTAGTATTAAATAACTATTTATCTCTTAATTTAAAATACGAACGTATATTATAATGGACGAAGCAATGTTTTGTCTCGACAACAACAAAGTGTGTGTATACTCGAGTTCTCTTTACAATTAAGTATGCTAGGTACGTCGTAGATACGCTAGAATCTGTCGCATTTCATCACACTTGTCTCGGGTGTGGCGTCACAAAGGGATCATACTTGTTTGAATAATAAACCGAGCGTGCAAGCCAAAAACGCTTATATCGATAACAAAATTGTACTCAGAAGAGAGTAAGTAAGCTGTTTAAATTTTTATGGCCCATATCATAGACGGTATTGACGACGAAAAGCTGTTGTTTGACTGTGGGACGGGAAAAGAAAGGTTTTGGACAGGGATGCACGAGCATTTTAGACATGTCAAGTTTTCAAGTGAAATGTAAAGGACTATCGAGAATCTCGCATGAAAAATAATCCCGCCTGGAGGAGAAACTTTTGAGGGCAGCCAGAAGCATTCTAACGCAGACGCATGCAAAAATAAACGAACACGTAATTAACTAACATGTTGACAATTTCTTTCCTCACTGGCAAAATGACGGAGGAACTTCAGTTTAAAAGTAGAAAAATTGATCAACCCATCTACGAAGTTTAAAAACGAAGATTGTCATTTATAGAACCATGTAATTGTACTTGGAAAATGAAAAGCTGTTGTTTGCCTGGCAGACGGAAATGAAAGGTTTTGGACATGTATGCACGAGCATTATAGGCATGTTCATGTTACAAGTGAAATGCAAAGACTATCGAGAAACCGCATGAAAAACAATCAATCCCGCCTGGAGGAGAAGCGTTTTTAGGGTAGCCAGAAGCGTTCTAACGCAGCACGCATGCTTAAAATAGACGAATACGTAAATAAACTAATACGTAGACAAATTTTTTTCTCTCACTGGGAAAAATGACGGAGAAACTTCAGTTTAAAAAAAGAAAGAGTGATCACCACACGGAGGAAAAAAGAGATCTATCAAGTAGAACCTTTTACCTAACAATTCAGGGCAGACCCTCCAACAATTTTTTTTTTATCCAATATGGTCTTTTACCTTCATTCATACTAGATACATCATTTACCCTTTTTCCCTATAAACGCATTTACTTGAACATGAAGATACAACTGTGTCTTTCTATCAATATATCTGTAACGAAATTTGAATTATAGCCCAGATTTTTATAGAGTTACATATGCATGTGTAGTTAAATGATACTGAAAAAAAAAATATAAAATAAGTGTCGATCTAAATATCAGATAGATCTAATAAAACCTGTTCGTTCTAATGTAGCGATTATTTTGGGTCGTTAATGTTAAAAGTACTTTCAACTTATTTTCTTTTTGTGCAAAATTTATATAAAAAACAAGTAAATAGTTTTTTAATTTAGGATCGCTAAACAGCTTTCTGTAATATTTTAATGAACCGTATTTCTTTAACTGGACATTCATGGTTGACAAAATGCGCAAGCTAATTCTATATTGTAAATAAGCCAACACTTCATTTTCTATCCCCATGTCTTTATACATTTTTATTTGGATATTAGTATTGCTATAGCTGAAAACCCTCTACCACTTTCGTTTTCGCTTGAATAGATTATTATTGGCGCCGTGGCTATCTTTCAAAATCTGGAAGGCGTTTAGCAAAAAAAGAAAAAAAAACTTAGCTGAGTGCAACAAAATATGCCATTACCTTTAACAAAAAATTTCTTTTTGTGGCTATATCATTAGTATCAATAATATTATTAGTCTTTACAAAAACTTACTTAGGTTATACAAAAAGTTGATTAGCGTTTACAAAAACTTACCCGGATGCATCAAATTATGCCATTACCTTTAACAAAAACTTCCTGAGAGTTTACAAAAACTGACTCGATTAATACAAAAAATCGATCGACAATGACAAAAACTTACCCGAATGCAACAAAAAACACGTTTTTTACACTATATAATTTAACGGGATTTAACATTTTTTAGGCTGTTCGCGCAAAAATAGCATTAGTCTTTACAAAAACTTACTAACTCTATACAAAAAGTTGATTAGCGTTTACAAAAACTTACCCGAATGCATCAAAATATGCCATTACCTTTAACAAAACCTTCCTGAGAATTTATAAAAACTGACTCGATTAATACAAAAAATCGATCGACATTGACAAAAACTTACTAGAATGCAACAAAAACTCGATTTTTTACACTATATAATTTAACGGGATTTAACATTTTTTGAGGCTGTTCGCGCAAAAATATCATTAGTCGTTACAAAAACTTACTTAAGTTATACAAAAAGTTGATTAGCATTTACAAAAACTTACCCGAATGCAACAAAATATGCCATTACCTTTAACAAAAACTTCCTGAGAGTTTACAAAAACTGACTCGATTAATACAAAAAATTGATCGACATTGGCAAAAACTTACCAGAAATGCAACTAAACTCGATTTTTTACACTATAAATTTAACGGGTTTTAAACATTTTTTGAGGCTGTTCGCGCAAAACATCATTAGTACTTACAAAACTTCTTAGGTTATAAAAAAAGGGTTGATTAGCGTTTACAAAAATTTACCCAAATGCCAACAAAATATGCCATTACCATTAACAAAAACTTCCTGAATTTACAAAAACTGACTCGTTTAAATACAAAAAATCATCGACATTAAACCAAAAACTTACCCGAATCCCAACAAAAACTTGATTTTTTACACTATATATTTAACGGGTTTTTAACATTTTTGAGTCTGTTCGCGCAAAAACATCATTAGTCCAAACAAAACTTACTTAGGTTATACAAAAAAGTTGATTAGCGTTTACAAAAACTTACCCGAAGCAAAACAAAATATGCCCATTCCCTTTTAAACAAAAATTCCTGAAGTTTACAAAACTGAATCGATTAAACCCGAAAAATCGATCGACATTGACAAAACTTACTCGAATGCAACAAAAACTCGATTTTTACAAATATGATTTAAGGGGATTTAACATTTTTTGAGGCTGTTCGTGCAAAAACATCATTAGTCTTTACAAAAACTTACAAAACTCCATACAAAAGTGATTACGTTTACAAAACTTCCCCGAATGCAACAAATTGCCATTACCTTTACAAAACTCCTGAGAGTTTACAAAAACTGATTTCGATAAACAAAAAATCGATCGACATGACAAAAACTTACCCGAATGCAACAAAATTTGTTTTTTTTACACACATAATTTAAGGGGATTTAACTATTTAGTCTGTTCGCGCAAAAACACATTAGCCCTTACAAAAACTTAGTTGGGTTATACAAAAAGTGGTTTAAGCGTTTACAAGAAACTACCCGAATGCAACAAAATATCCCATTGCCTTGGCTCCACTATGGTCTACGAGTTGCGTCCTCTTCCCTCTCTTGGAACTGCCGTCTAAACCAAACAAGCGCCCTGGTGGTGAACATTCAACCATAACCCTACTGTGACAGGGCGCTTGTATCACATATTTAACAGAAATATTTTATCAATCAGCTTGCCGTCTGTTCATAAATTCTATATATCATGTCCTTACTACAAAAAAATTGATAAGAAATGCGAAAATAATAAGCGAAGCTATTTAAAATACGTTTAACAAACCCCTTGAAGATTTAACTGCTCTTTAAAGTTTCATATAAAATGTTTAGCTGAATTAATGTTTGCACGTATAAATGTTTTTAAATTTAATTTATATTTTTTGTGGGATTTTGTTATATTATATAATTATGTATTTGTATGTCTTGACCATATTGAAAAAACATATTGTAAATGGTCAAAGGGCCTTTGTAATGCCGATTTGCCAATAAATGAAATGAAATGAAATGAAAAAACCCGGGCCCGAGGTTTTTATTTTTTGGGTAACTTTCTAAAAAACTGAAAAAATCGTACGTAATTCCCTTGAACAACGAAAATATAAAATTTTTTCCCGTCTTCTAATTTTTACAGATTGTTGTTTAATTTAAATTTCTTTTTAAATTGCTTTTGTTTTTACATATTATGCAGTAAAAAATTTGAATTTTTGGGTTTTTAGTTTTTATAAGTTTTTAAGACAAGGAAACCCAAAAAGAAAAGAAATCGCAAACCGGCCCCAATGGGAGGTAATTTCTTTTCAGCATTTAAAAAAATAATGGGAAAAAAAATAAGTAATGATAAAGGGTAAAAAAAATAATAAAAACTTGTCATAGACTTCGGGGAACCAAAACCTAACCCAAGTACGGTTTTTGGGATGAAAATTGTTAAATTAGTAAAACTTCGGGAAGTTTAAACTTTAAAACTTTTAAACCATAAAATTTGAACTTTAATTCGCCCATATTGGGTTGGGTGTTATTCTTTAGGGTTTAATGTTAAAATTTGGAGGGGGGGTGTATCACCTTATAATAAAATTTTCCACTTATTGTTTCTCAAAATAGAGATTAGTTTTTCTTTGTAAATTGGGTTGGGTTTTTTATTTTAACCCCCGTTTGTCAACAAAGGGCGCTTTGAAGGGGGATTAAGTATTTTGAAATAAATGAAAATAAAACAAAAACCCTGTTTTTAAAAAACTGAATATGAAAAAAAAAATTTTTAAATCGTTTGTCTATCTGGATGTTTCCTTATTTTTGTAGGGATCTGAGATTTTGGGTATCCAAAGTCAAAAAAGATTTTTTAAAATTTAATCAACAAAATTTCAGCAAAAAGCTATTTCTTTTTAAAAAAAATTTAAAATTAAAAAAATAAATTTTTTAAATTTAAAACAGAAATAGTTTGGGTTGTAAAATTGTTTGATTAAATTTTTAACAGAATTTTATGACTATGATACCCCAAAATCTCAGTTTCCGTACAAAAATTTAAGGAACATCCCAGAAGAAAACGAAAAAAAGTTTTTTTTCCCATTTTTCATTTTTATAAAACAAGGGTTTTTCTTTTTTTGAATTCATTTCAAGATACTTAACCCCCTTTCAACGCGCAATCGTTGAAACGGGATTAAATTTAAAAACGCCCCCAAATTAGTACCGAAAAACTAATCTCTTTTGTAAAAAACCCAAAACCCATAATTTAAATTTTTGTTTTGCCCAAAAACGATAAATCTTTGGTTGAGGGATTGGTGTACACAAAAAAATAATCGTATTCTTTTTGGGTTTTTTAAATAAAAAACGATAAAAGAATACGATTTTTTTTAATTTTCAACATCTTTTTAACAAATTATATCATGTTTTTCCCAATAAGCGTCTCTAAAAGTTAAAAATAAAGAATTCCCATCAAGGGATATCTACAGTTTTCGTAAGCAAAAAAGTTTTGGGGGGGGGGTTTATTCCTTCTCTAAGACTGGAAAAAAAAAATTATTTTGAAGTTTTTGGGAAACCAAATTCGATCCCAAAATCTTGAAAAAAAAGGGGTTTAATTTCCTCATTCTCAGGAATAAAGTCTCCAGTCATTTTCCCACTGTTTGGGCCTCAATATTAAAAATTCATTTTTATAAAAAAAGGGAAATAAATTTTTTCCAAAGTGTCTTTAAAAGATATAAAAGTGCTCTTTTTCTTAAGCCAGGTTTTATGTTTTCCGTTGGGAAAAAATGTTGGGTCGTTTTTTTTGCCGGGTCCATTTATTACGGTTCATACCCCAAACAGAAATTTAAAACCCGGTATGTAGGGTTCTTTCAACACAGTCAAAAAAAATATTTTTCCACATAGACCAATGCAAAAAACACCCAAACATTTATATTTTTTTTTAAAACTGACCCTTTCGGCGGTTTTTTAATACAAACTGGGGGGATTTGAGAACACAAATCACCCAAAAAAGCAAATTTCTGTTTAAAAAAATTTAAGTTTCTTCCTTTAAACGAAACCTAAAATAACACGATAGTAGGTGTGAATGGCTCAATCCCTTTACTTCCCCAGTGCTCCCTTTAAAATAATCATTAATAAATACTTTTAATAAAATCGTACATAGAAACGGAAGGAGTATTTTTAAAGTTTAAAAGGGGAAAACGTGGCCATTTTTTCCCCAATATTTCTGAGTAAGTTAAAAAAATTTTCAAATTTATAACTTTGATAAGGGTTAGAAAACTTTTGTTAGCATTTCTAAAATCAAAACGCGTTTAATTGGTCCTTTCCAGTCTGAGGTTTGGCTGTGCAATGAAGGGGGGGTTGTGGTCACTTGAAACACGAATCCAGATAAAGGAAAAATCATTTTTAAAAAAATACATGAATTTTTAATAAAACAGTTTTTTCATATTTACATTTAACAGTCAGAGATAAATAGTTCTTTACAATTTCCGTTTTCCCCCCAAATTTAAAAAAAAAGGGGTGATCACGTAGGGCACCCCCCATTCCCGCAAACGAGATAGAAAAATAAAAAAGTAAAAAAAGCCCAAACCCAAAAAAAACAATTCACTGGTGATCCCTATTTTCTTTTCGGGGGTTTTTTTCCAGAGAATCCGAAATTGTATTTTTTCCCCCGAATTCTTTGACAATTTTGCACGATGTTTGATTTAATTTGTTGTCTTTTCAGGGAAAACAAAAACATGAGGGGATAAAACAATCAGCTGTTGAAAAAACTTGACGCTAAAAAAAAATTTTTAAAAAGCCTTAAATAAGCCAACACTTTCATTTTCTACCCCCCATGCCCTTTATCCCTTTTTTTGGGATATTAGTTTTCCCTAAGCAAAAAAACCCTCTACCATTTTCGTTTTCGTTTGAATAGATTTTTATTGGCGCCGTGGCTATTTTTTCCAAAAATCTGGAAGGGTTAGAAAAAAAAAAAAAAAATTATCTGATGCAACAAAAAAGGCCATTACCTTTAAAAAAAAAACTTCTTTTTGTGGCTTTTATCATTAGTATATTAATATCTTTAGCCCTTTTACAAAAATTTATTTAGGTTATAAAAAAAAGTTATTACGTTTACAAAAATTTCCCCCGGATCCCATAAAAATATCCCTTTAAACCTTTAAAAAAATTTCCCTGGAGTTTACAAAAACTAACCCCGTTTAAATTAAAAAAAAAATCGTGGGCCCATTTGCCCAAAAACTTCCCCAAAGAAAAAAAAACTCGATTTTTTTAAAATTTTTTAATTTAACGGGATTTAAATTTTTTTGGGGCTGTTCCGAAAAAAACATCTTTAAAATTTTTTAAACAAAAACTTACTTGGGTTTATACAAAAATTTGATTAGGTTTAAAAAAATTCCCCGAATGAAAAAAAAAATATGCCATTAAATTTAACAAAAACTTCCTGAGAGTTTAAAAAAAGGGGGACCCTTTTAATACAAAAAAATCGATCGACATTTAAAAAATCTTCCTCAAAATTCAAAAAAAAACTCGTTTTTTTTACATTTATAGGGTTTTTTACGGGATTTAACTTTTTTTTGAGGCGGTTTTTTTTTTTTTTTTTTTTTTTTGCAAAAACATTTTAGTCTTTAAAAAAACTTACTAACCCCCAAAAAACAAATTTTGTTTAGCGTTTAAAAAAAACTTACCCAAATTCAAAAAAATTTGGCCAAAAAATTTAAACGAAAACTTCCAAAAAGTTTACAAAAACTGACTCAAAAACCCCCAAAAAAATCGATCGACTTTGACAAAATCTTACACAAATGAAAAAAAAAAACGATTTTTTCCCACTATATAATTTAAACCGGGATTTAACTTTTTTTTTGTGACTTTTCCCCCGCAAAAAAAAATCTTTATTTCTTACAAAAAATAAAACTCTATACAAAATTGGATTAGGTTTAAAAAATTTTTACCCGAATGCAAAAAAATATGCCTTTCCCCCTTGGCTACACTAGGGGTACGATTGCGTCAACTTTCCCTCTTTTGGGAAATCCCTTCGGTCAAGGCACCAGCAAGGCCCGGGGTGTAAACATTCACCCCAATAAGCACTTTTACCAGGGGGGCTTTCGGTCCCTTGCCCGAAGCATTTCCCAAAAGAGAGGGAAAATTTTGACCCCCCAACTCGTACCCAAAGGACCAAGGAAAGGGCATATACTTTTTGTATAAGTTAGAAATTTTTTTTGAAAAAGACTAATGAATTTTTTTTGGCGCAAAAATTCACAAAAAATTTTTAAATCCCTTTAAGTTATAATGAAAAAATCGACTTTTTTTGCATTCGGTAAGTTTTTGTCAATGTCGATCAAATTTTTGTATTAATCGAGTCTTTTTTTTAAACTCTCGGGAAAAGTTTTCTTTTAAAGTGTATGGCATTTTTTGTTGCATTCGGGTAAGTTTTTGAAATGCAAGCAATTTTGTTTTGGAGGTAATTTTTTGGAAAAAAACTAATGAGTTTTTGCACGAACAGCCTAAAAAAAATTTTAAACCCCCTTTTAAAATCATATAGTGAAAAAAAATTCGATTTTTTTGTTCATTGGGAAAAAGGATTTTTAAAGGGTTCGATCGTTTTTTCGTTTTTAAACGGCCTTTTTTGGTAAACTCCGGAAGTTTTGTTAAATGAAGGGCATATTTTTTTTTCTTTTCGGGAAAGGGGTTTTGAAACGTAATAAACTTTTTGTATAACCTAAGTAATTTTTGTAAAAACTATGATGTTTTTCCCGCGAACACCTAAAAAAAATGTTAAATCCCGTTAAATTAAATAGTTTTAAAAAAAAAATCGAGTTTTTGTTGCATTCGGGTTTTTTTTTGTCAATGCCGATCGTTTTTTTGTATTAATGGGAGTCATTTTTTGTAAATTTCGGGAAAGTTTTTTTTTAAAGGGGTAAGGGAAATTTTTTTTGGCATTCGGTAATTTTTTTAAAAATTTAAATTTTAAATTTTTTTTAAACCAAAGTAAGTTTTTGTAACGACTAATGATTTTTTTGCCGAACAGCCCCAAAAAATTTTAAAAACCCCTTTAAATTAATAGTGTAAAAAAATCGAGTTTTTTTGCATTCGGGTAATTTTTTGTCAATGCGTTTCAATTTTTTTTTTTAAAATCGAGTCGGGTTTTTGTAAACATGGGAAGGGGTTTTTGGGTTAAAAGGGAATGGAATTTTTTGTTGCACCCCCGGGTAAGTTTTTGTAAACGTCTAATAAAACTTTTTGTTTTTAGAGTTAGTAATTTTTTTGTAAAGATAATGCTTTTTTGCGCGAACAGCCTAAAAAAAATTTAAATCCCTTAAACCCAATATAGGGGGAAAAAAAAAAAACGATTTTTTGGGTTGCTTTTGGGGTTTAATTTTTTTGTCATTGTAAATCGATTTTTTGTTTTAATCGAGTCGTTTTTTGGAAACTCTCGGGAATTTTTTTCCCAGGAATGGCATATTTTGATGAAACCAAAAAATTTTTGTAAACGCAAAATCAACTTTTTGTATAGATTTAGTAATTTTTTGTAAAGACAAATGATTTTTTTGCGCAAATAGTCAAAAAAAAATTTTTAAAACCCTTTTAAATTATTTTAAGTGTAAAAAATCGAGTTTTTTTGTTGCTTTCCCGGGGTAATTTTTTAAATTCGATCGTTTTTTTTGTTTTAAAAAAAACGAATCATTTTTGTATACTCTCGGGAAAGTTTTTTTTAAAGGTAAGGGCAATTTTGTTGCTTTTGGGTAAGTTTTGTAAACCTAATCAACTTTTTGTATAGATTTAGAAAATTTTTTTAAGACTAATAAATTTTTTTTTGCGCGAATATAAAAAAAAGTTAAATCCTTTTTAAATTATTAGGTAAAAAATCGATTTTGTTGCATTGGGGAAGGTTTTTTGTAATGTCAAACGTTTTTTTATTAATCGAACCCTTTTTTGAAATACTCTCAGGAAGTTTTTTTTAAAAGGTAATGGAAAAATTTTGTTGTTTTGGGGTAATTTTTTTGAAAAACGCTAATAAACTTTTTGATAGAGTTAGTAATTTTTGGGGAAAAACCCCAAAGATTTTTTTTGCGCGAATAGTACAAAAATGTTAAATCCCTTTTAAAATTATTTATTTGAAAAAAATCGGGGTTTTTGTTGCTTTGGGGGAAAGTTTTTGTCAATGTGATCGTTTTTTTGTTTTAAATTGGGTTATTTTTTGAAAATCTCAGGAAGTTTTTTTTAAAAGGTAATGGCATATTTTGATGACCCGGGGTAAGTTTTGTAAACGCTAATAAATTTTTTGTAAACCTAAGAATTTTTGTAAAGACTAATGATATTATGATACAAATGTTTTATAGCCACAAAAAGAAGTTTTTTGTTAAAGGAATGGCTTTTTTGGTTGCACTCAGGTAATTTTTTTTTTTTCTTTTTTGCTAAACCCCTTCCCCAGTTTTTTGAAAGATGGGCCAGGGGCGCCAATAATAATCTATTAAAGCGAAAACGAAAGTGGTAAAAAGGGTTTTTCAGCTATAGCAATACTAATACCCAAAAAAAAAGGGTAAAAAAGACATGGGGATAGAAAATGAAGTGTTGGCTTTTTTAAAAGGCATTTAAATTTTTCCCTTTTAGCGTCGAATGTTTCTAAACAGCTCATTGTTTAAATACACTCATGTTTTTTTTCAGAAAAGACGAGACAAACTTAAATCAAACTCGTCCCAATTTGTCATAGAATTCGGGCCCAAAATAGCAAGTACGGATTCCATAAAAAAATACCCCACAAAAAAAAAACCTAGGGATCCCCAGTGAAGTTTTATTGTTTTGTTTTTTTAAATTTTTTTTTCAATCCCCTAGCGGTAAAATGCTTGCCTTTAACTTATCACCCTTTTTTTTTAATTCGGGGAAATCGGAAATTGTAAAGAACTATTTTTTCTCGGGACATTTTTAAATTAACTTTTGAAAAACACTGTATTTTTAAAATATTCAGTTTTTTTTAAAGATGATTACCCCTCATTGGATTCGTTTTTCAAGTGACCCCACAAGTCATTTCCCCAGCAATCCTCAGACTGGGAAAGGGCCAGATTAATCGCGTTTTTAAATAGAAATAAGCTAAAATAAAATGTCTAACATTATTAAAAATTTTAAATTGAATTTTTTTACTTAAAATTACTTCTTAGAAATATTGGAAAACAAAGGGCCACGTTTCCCTTTTAAACTAACAATACAGTCCTTCCGATGCATGTTCGATTTTTTTAATGTTTTAAATTTAAAATGATTTTTAAAACGCACTGGGTAAGTAAATGCAATGAGCCAAATTAATACCCACAAAAGTTTTAAATTTTAGGTTTCGTTTTAAAGGAAAATATCTTAATTTTATTTAAAAAAGAAATAGCTTTTTGCGATTTGTTTCATCAATTTCACGCAGTTTGTAGAAAAAAGGCCCAAGAGGGGGAGTTTTTTAAAAATATAAATGATTTGGGTGTGTTTGCATTTGGGCTATGTTGGGAAAAAAAATTTCTGACTGTGTTGAAAGACCATACATACCGTTATATTTCGTGTTGGACTATGAGCCTTTTAAACTGGCCCTTGGGAAAATAAAAGAAACAAAAAATTTTCCCACGGAAGAAAAACGTTTTCTTTTAAAAAAAAAGCACTTTTTTATCTTTTTAAAAACTTTGATCGATATGAAATTTTTTTCAAAGATGGGAATTTTAATATTGAGGGAAGCAGTTTAAAGTGGCCCGGTGACTTTATTCCTGAGAAAAGTAAAAAAAGGGCCCTTTAAAGTCAAAGAGTGATACGAAATGGGGGCCAAGAACCAAAAAAAATTGGTTTCCCCCTCCCTTTGAGAAGGAAATAAACAAAATCGTATTCTGCTTTCGAAAACTGTAGATATCGTTTTATTCCAAAATTTTTATTTTGAACTGTTTGGACCTTTTGAAAACATTTATATCAATTTGTAAAACCGGGGTTTTAAAAAAATAAAATAGATAAAAGGGAAAACGATTATTTTTTTTTGTGTAAAACCAATACTCAAAACCCAAAAATTTACGTTTTTTGTCAAACAAATTCAAATTTTGGGTTTTTTAAAAACAAAAGGGAATTAAGTTCTTAAAAAAAAAGAAAGATCTCCGCGACTGAAAAAAATAAAAAAAAAAAAAAAGTAAATTTTAACGCTTTTTGGGTTAAAAACCTTCAAACTTTTTCAGATATGTTTGAATATAGAATTTGCTTGCGCATTTTGTCAACCATGAATGTCCAGGGTTTGAGAAATCGGTTCATTAAAATATTAAAAGAAAGCTGTTTTATGCGATCCTAAATTCAAACATTTACTTTTTTTCTTATATAATTTTGCCCTTAAAAGAAAATAAGTTTAAAATAATTTTTTAAAATTAACGGGCCAAAAATATATCCCCTACATTAGAAGAACAGGTCCTAAAATAATTTTATCTGATATTTAGACCGACAAATATTTTTTAAAATTTTTTTCCAGTATCATTTTAAATACACATGCCAAAAGTAAAACTATTTTAAAAAACGGGCTATAATTCAAATTTCGTTCAGTATATTGATAAAGAAAATTTTTATCTTATGTTCAAGTAAATGCGTTTAATTTGGGAAAATGTAAATGATGTAAATGAATGAAGGTAAAAACCAAAATTTTGGGTAAAAAGTTTCCTTTTTTTGGAGGGGTCTGCCCGAATTGTTAGGTAAAAGGTTTTTACTTGATAGATCCCCCTTCTTCCGCCGTGTGGTGATCACCCTTTTTATTTTAAAAATGAAGTTTCTCCTTTATTTTGCCAGTGAGAAAAAAAAAAAACAAAGTGTTAGTTTATTTACTATTCGTCTATTTTTAAACAGCGGCTGCATTAGAAAAAGCTTCTGGCTAACCCTCAAAACGCTTCTCCCCCAGGCGGGATTGGTTTTTTTTAATCGAGATTTTGATAGTTTTTTAAAAATTTTAATTTTAAAATGAAAAGGGCTATAAAGCTGTGCAACATGTCCAAAAACCTTTTATTTCCCTTTTCCCCCGGGAAAAACAGCTTTTAATTTTTCCCAAAACAATTAAAAGGTTTAAAATTTGTAGATGGGGGGATCAAAATTTTTTTACTTTTTAAAAAATGAAGTTTTCCCCGCAAATTTTTGCCAGTGAGGAAAGAAAATTGTCCAAAAGTTAGTTAATTTTGTGTTGGGTTTTTTTTTTAGCATTTCGGGGCTGCTTTTTGAATGTTCTGGCCTGCCCCCAAAAAAAAGTTTCTCCCCCAGGCGGAATTATTTTTCCCGCGAGGGTTTTCGATAGTCTTACATTTCACTTTTAAAAATGAACATGTCTATAATGCTCGTGCATACATGTTTCCCAAAACCCTTTTATTTCCGCCCCCGTCAACAAAAGCTTTTCGTCGTCAAAAACCGACTTGGGAAACGCCATAATAAGTAAACCGCTTACTTTCTTTCTTCTGAGGGACAAAATTTTGGGTTTTTCGATATAAGCGTTTTGGGGTGGGACGCTCGGTTTATTATTCAAAAAAAGTATTATCCCTTTGGACAGCCAACTTTGCTACACCCCCAGACAAGTTTTTGGGTGAAATGCCGAACCCCGATTCTTGGGTATCTACACGAACCCAGCATACTTTAATTGTAAAAAAACTCGAGTAACACACACTTTGGTTTTTGTCGAGACAAAACATTTTTCTTCGTCCCTTATAATATACGTTTCGGATTTTAAATTAAGAGAAAATATTTTTTATTTTTATACACAATTGATAGAGTACGATTTAAAGCATTTATTGATTGGTACATCAAAGGTTTTTCCCCCTTTTTATTGGGTTCAGTAAAGTTTAAAACCCCTTTGATTTTTTTTTTAAAGCATAAATTTTTTGCCTTTAGTGTGGGCTATCGCAAAAAACGCCTTTTTACCGTTTTTTTTACCTAAAATATTTAATTTTAAAAGAAAGACAGCGGGGAGGGATTTTACATATCCTTTTTAGGCCTAATTTGACTAAATCTTTCCCTTTAGACCCAATGTCTTTTTTTTTGTTTTTGCTTTATTTTTTTTAGGAGATCACTCCCGAGGCTGCCTATAATTTTACTATCTTTCTTCGACCCAATGTCTTTTTGTTTGTTTGGTTTTCTTTTTTTTTTATAGGAGATCACTCCTGAGGAAAATTTTTTATTTTTTTTATTCTTTTGAACCCTTTCTCAAAACATAAAAAAACCAAAGACGGAGGGGGTAAAAATAATATGAGAAAAATATTTTTTTTTTAAAAAAAGACTAACAAATTGACTTTTCATCAAGGTTTCCCTTCCCCTTAGTGAATACTTTTCCCCTCACTTTTCGACTTTATTTTTGACTATTTTTAATTCCTGTTTTTTTCGCGTTTTAAAAAGGGGCCGGGGTTTTCTAATAATGATCTTATATTTTGTAACTTATGACCCTTTTCAAAACCCTAAAAAAAAAACGTTAGAAAATAATTTAAATACGTACAATTTTATGTAAAAAAAATTTTTTAAAAAATCCCTTGTAATTACTTTGAGAATATTTAAATAATCGGAAAAAATAACTAATCCCCTGACTCACCCAAAAATACCGGAAAAACAACACTATTTAAAAAATTTGGGAATTTAGTGATAAAAACAATTAAAGATAAATGGTTCGATATGAATTTTTTATATTGGGCAGGCCTATGTCCCAAAATGTTATTGTTAAGTCCGGGGTTTGAACAGTGTTTTTTTAGACCAATTTAAAAAAAAAAGGTTGTTGAAAATCATTTCTGTTTAAGGGGTTTTCCCCGCGTAGGGGGGGGTAAAAAGGGTTAGAACATTTGTACCTTTAAAGGGAAAAGTATGGTGTAAAAAAGAAATATTGTACGGGGCTTTTTCCCTTAAAACATCGTTTAAACCTTTTTTAAATTTTGATGTGGTGTGGGCACCAATCAGGCTTTAGACCGGAAATATGAAGATCACCTGTAGATCAGCGCTTGTGCCATTTTTTCGTTTTTTGATATTTAAAGACATGTTATTCTAGAATGTTCACTTTTGAAGACTTTAAGGGGTTTATTTTTTTTGAAAAAAACAAATTAAGTAGTCCCAGGTTTTCAAGCTTTCAGTTTGACAAAAAAAACTAGTTGTTTTAAAGCTTTTTGGGTTAAAAGCCAACGTTTTTTGTTTTAAAAATTTTAAGAAAAATTAATTTTAAAAGTTTCCTTTAAATTATTTTGTACGTTTGCGTTTAAATTTTTTTGCGTTTTAACATTTTTTAGTTTATTTAGTAACCCCTTTTTACGCTTTTTTATTTTAAAAAATTTTTTTTGTTTTTATTTTTAATACTAAACATTAAATTTTGGTTTCCACATAACAACTTGTAAGGTTTTTTTCTTATCTTTAAAACTTTTTTTCTCCCTAAATACGGTTTTATTCTTTTCGATTAAAGTTAAAAACAGAGGTAGGGTAAATCCTATATAACAGAAAGCCACTTTTTTTTTTTTCTACAATAGAGATTAGTTTTTTTGTTTTCCGGGGGCACTTTTTACTTTAAATCCCAAAATTTTCAAAAAGGGGGCGCATTGAAGTGGATTTAAAATCTTTGAATAAAAACAAAAAAAACAAAAATCTGTGTATAAGTAAAATTGGAAAAATAAAAAACCAAAAAATTAATTGTTTGACTCTTTTGGTTTCCCACTATTTTACGAAACTGAGGAAAATTTTTGGTATCCCCTTTAAAAAATAAAGAGGGTTTTTAAACTAATTTAAGATTTTTTTAAATATGTTAAAGGGGGCCCGGGAAAATATAATATTTTTTAAAAAAGGGAGGGTGGTTTTTATTTTTTGGTTTAAACTTTTTAAAAACTGAAAATATCGTAAAGTAAAATTAAATTGAACAAAGAAAATAAAATGTTTTTGTCTTCCCAATGTTTAAAATTTTTGTTTTATTTCTTTCATTTCATTGTTTTTACTATATTATTCAGTAAAAAGACTTTTTTTTAATTTTGGGGTTAGGGTTTTTAAGTTCTTAGACAGGAAAACCAAAAAAAAAAGAAATCGCAGACCCGGGCCCCTGGAGGTTTAAATTCTTTTCCCGTCACTTAAAAAAAAATGGGGAAAAAAATAAGATAATATAAAAGGGGTAAATAATAATCAAAAATTGCTAGAAATTTGGGGGCCAACTAGCAAGTACGGATTCTCATGACAGTTGTTAAAAATGTTGTAAAAACCAAAAAGTTTTACATAAAACATTTAACCCCTAAATTTCACTTTTTTCGCCCATAAAAGTCGGGGGTTTTCTTTTCGATTAATTTTTACAAAGAGGTAGTGTATCATCCTTTTAAAAAGAAGCCCCTTTTTTTTTTTACAATAGAGATTTGTTTTTTGGTACTAAAATTTGGGGGGTTTTTTACTTTAAATCCCGATTTTAACGATTTTCGGGTTTTAAGGGGATTAAGGTTTTCTTGAAAGAATGCAAAAAAAAAGAAAAAACCCCTTTTATTTATAAAAAATGAAAAATGAAAACAAAAATTTTTTTCGTTTGGCCCATCGGGTGTTTTTTTATTTTTGAAAGGATCTGAGATACTGGGGTTTTCCCAACAAAAGATTCCCCGTTAAATTAAACAAAAACAAATTTAGCAACAAGCTTTTTTTGTTTAAATTTAAAATTTAAGATATTTAAAAAAGGGGATTTTTATTAACCTGTTTAAAGGGGCTATATTTTACGTTCGTGCGTTTTGAAATTTAATATTCGGCCCCCAAAATTCGGTGTTATTCCTTTGTTTTTTCCCGAAAAATAAATTTTGGCGAGTGTTTTAAAAAAATCATTAAAAGTATTGGAAAAGAAATGAAAAATAAGTCCCTTGGGAAAATCCAAAAGGTTTTTCTTTTTTTTTGAGAAGCAGCCAAAGATTTGAATTTTTTACATAGTGGAAAATTTTTGTGAATTTTTTGGTTTTTTGATTACCTGAACAGCCAAAGATTTGAAGGGTTTTTTACATAGTGGAAACCCAAAATTCGGGAAAAAAAAAAAAAATTTTTTTTGTGATTACCTCCCTTTAAACGCTTAAAAACTAAATGGGGTTTTCTTTTAAATTTAAAAACATTGTGGGTTTTTTAAATTTTTTTTTGCTGCTTTTTTGTACTGTTTATGCAGTTTAAAAGACTTTGTAATTTGTTTTAGAATTTTTTTAAATTTTAGCAGGAAAAACCCAAAAAAAAAAATCGCAGACGGGCCCGTCGGAGGGTTTAAATTTTTCATCATTTAATTCATAAGGGGACGAAATTTTTATTTTAAAATTAAAAAAATTTGAAAAAAAAAGGGGCCCCACACCCTAGGTTTTAGTTTAGACAATTTTGGCCCTGAATTAAACATATTGTAATTTTTGCTATAAAATCTTTAAAATTTTTGGGCCACACTCCACAACGTTTTTTTCATTGAAGGGGGGTGATTAAACCCCATTAATTTCTGCCCCCGCTGCCCCAATTTTTCGAGGGGATTTAAGGGGCCGGGTTAGGGATTATATCGGGTAGGGATTTTAAATTTTGGGTTAAAAAGCCCCCAAAAGCCCCCAAAAGCCCCAATGCCCCAATCTCCCAACTCATTTTATCTTTCTAAATATTATATATTGTAAAAGAAATTTTTGAAGTTTTTTTCGTCTGCCCCAAAGGGGTTTTTTTTAAAAGGGTAAGCAAAATTCAAAATTTGTACACAGCCTTCGACCCTTTTTTTTTCAATGTTTGGGAAATATGAAAACGTCTCATTAAAAACCGTTTACTTTAAGGCACCAATTTGAAAAATGTATTGACATTTTTTTTTTTGGTTTTTTTTAATTGTTTACCAATAGTTTGATGTTTCTTTTTTTTAATTATTGGTAAAATGAGTTCTCTGCAAACGTTTTGGATAGTGGCTATCATTTTGAAATTTGTCTCTACTTGAGCTTGATGAGATACCATAAGTTATACAAAATTTATAAAAAACGGCACGGTAAAAGTTGTTTAAAAATTGCAAAATAGAGCAAAACACGGTTACCATTCAGAATATACCAAGCAAAGGCCATTTTGTAATCTTTACTATTAGTGATCTGATACCGTAAGAAGATTCACGAATAGAACAAGTTCTTATAGTCGGGTGGGTAGGAAAAAACACGACCGTGAATAACCGAAAGAGATACGGACAATTAAAACGCCACCTTCGGACGGTCAGTTACCTTGAATAAGGGAACTAGGGTTCAAATTGAGTTAATTGGACTACAGTGTGCAACTAAAAGTATTCCTCGACGGGCTTAGCTCTCACAAAAGTGACCAAACTTATTGTTTAAGATTTACAGATTTAGCAAAAGTATGAAAAACACTGTCTGGCCAAGTTAAGAGTCGTGAATTCTAGTTAACGCCCCTCCAACTGAAATGTGTTAACATGCGGAAAAGGGTCCCGTGTATGAAACCGTTATATTTAAAGTACTAAAGAACTTGGGAAGCTTCTTGAATCGGAGCTTCTTCTTCTGTATCTTGCACTACCGACTAATATAATAAACAATGTTCAGTGGCCGCCGGCCGGTGGCGACTATAAATTTGCTGAGATGAAACGAATGGTTTCTTAACAGCCTCAAGTTTTTTTACATCCCTCCCGCCCTAACCCCAACCCCAGCAACTCGCGCCCCTTTTTAGCTCACCTGAGCACAAAGTGCTCAGGGTGAGGTATTGTGATCGCTCACCGTCCGGCGTCCGTCCGTCCGTCCGTCCGTTGTACGTCCGTCCGTTGTACGTCCGTCCACCACTTTCCTTTAAACAACATCTCCTCCTAAACCAACAGGCCAATTTTGATGAAACTTCACAGGGATGTCCTTGGATGGCCCCCTTTCAAAGTTGTTCAAAGAATTGAATTCCATGCAGAACACTGGTTGCCATGGCAACCGAAAGGAAAAACTTTAAAAATCTTCTTCTCAAAAACCAGAAGCCCTAGAGCTTAGATATTTGGTGTGAAGCATTGCCTATTGGACCTCTACCAAGTTTGTTCAAATCATGACCCGGGGTCAAAATTGACCCGCCCAGGGGTCACTTGATTTTACATAAGAAATCTTAAAAAATCTTCTTCTCAAAACCAGACGCCTTAGAGCTTAGATATTTGACATGTAGCATTGCCTAGTGAACCTCTACTAAAATTGTTCAAATCATGACCCCGGGTCAAAATTGACCCCGCCCCAGGGGTCACTTGATTTTACATAGGAAAATCTTCAAAAATTTCTAAAAATAAACCAGAAGGCCTAGAGCTTAGATATTTCACATGTAGCATTGCCTAGTGGACCTCTACAAAATTTGTTCAAATCATGGCCCCCGGGGTCAAAATTGACCCCGCCCCAGGGGTCACTTGATTTTACATAGGAAAATATTTAAAAATCTTCTTCTCAAAAACCAGAAGCCCTAGAGCTTAGATATTTGACATGTAGCATTGCCTAGTGGACCTCTACTAAAGTTGTTCAAATTTGACCCGGGGTCAAAATTGACCCCGCCCTAGGGGTCACTTGACTTTACATAGGAAAATTTTCAAATGTTTTCTAAATATAAACCAGAAGGCCTAGAGCTTAGATATTTGACATGTAGCATTACCTAGTGGACCTCTACAAAAAATTTTCATATCATGACCCCCTGGGTCAAATTGACCCCGCCCCAGGGGTCACTTGATTTTACATAGGAAAATCTTCAAAAATTTTTCTAAAATAAACTAGAAGGCCTAGAGACTCGATATTTGACATGTGGCATTGCCTAGTGGACCTCTACAAAATTTGTTCAAACCTTGTCCCCCGGGGTCAAATTGACTCCGCCTAGGGGTCACTTGATTTTACATAGGAAAATCTTAAAAAAAAATTCTAAAATAAACCAGAAGGCCTAGATCTTAGATATTTGACATGTAGCATTGCCTGTTAGACTTTTACAAAATTTATTCAAATCATGACCCTGGGGTCAAATTGACCCTGCCCCATGGGGTTACTTGATTATACATAGAAAAATCTTCAAAATTTTCTAAAAATAAACCAGAAGAGCTTAGATATTTGACATGTAGCATTGCCTAGTGGACCTCTACAAAAAGTTTTCAGATCTTGTTTTTAAAGTTACTTAAAGAAAATTTCAACTATATTTTCTCATAATTCTTTTGATTGATTTCTATTATGATCTTTTGACCTTGAAGACTTGTCCTTAAGTGCAATGATAACAGGTGAGCGATATAGGGCCATCATGGCCCTCTTGTTGTATTGATTTCCCTATCACAATATGTCTACGGGCGATCTTAAAGATACTGAAAATAGATACAGTTAAAACTCGAATTCGCTTATCTCAGAATTTCAGATGTCAAGTCCCCGTCCCATAAACAGGTGCACAAAATATCATTTTAACCAGAATTTCGGTTATCTCGAATAATGTAAAACAAAAGTTACTGCTACTACGCGGGTCGTAAATGCTTGCAATACGCTAAAGAATGGGTTGTGCGACTTCCAGTGCTGGTGTTGCGCATCAGGATACAATATCGAGGTAGGTATATTTTTGTTTTTGTTAATAATGACTCATTTACGAATGTTTTCAAAAAATGCAAAATATAAATGAATAAAGGTCATATGTGTCAAATATCTGCATTGTAATATAAGAACTGGGTCTGTTATCCTGAAACTATGCTTGCACTAACCGTGAAAAAAAGAGTAGAATTAAGAAAAAAAACGCAAATGTCCTACTTTCTGGAAATGTGACGCTTCTGATGATCAAACAAAATATTACACATATCCATTGGAATGGCGACCTATGCAATGTTTGCAACAAGATACAATCAACGAGGACACTAGTTTGCTGTTCATATTGTCATGAGGTTAAAAACAAATGTAACATATGCCACAAGGAATTTGACTTTCAATGGTCTTAATCACCACAAGAGCAGGAAACACGGTGTTGGCGTTTTTAACGTTTGGGTTTAGCCCCGTTTTCCACTGTATTTCAGTTATGCTTGATGGGCCAATTAAATTAGCTTCTCCAATCTCCACATGAATCAGAAGTGGAGAACAAATAGTTTTGCAGTCACATACGTGGTACGAAAGTTTGACATTAAAATGTATACGAGTAACTTCATTCCCTATATTTTTTGTCAATTCTAAGCAGGATTTGAAGCAAATAATTGTGATATTCGGCACTGTGTTTGAGTGTAGTTGATTTATCATAAAAAGTGTTATTTAAATGATGTAATGACTAGAATGGGCTTTAGTTTCAGTTTAATATGTAGTCGCTGGCATTTTCAACATTTTAAGACTTTTTTCATCGGACAGCCTAAAATCTACGAGCCCCGAGGACGCTTAACATAACTTAAATTTGATGTGGCCTGAATATATACTGTTCTACAAGTTCATGATTACATATGTTGTAAAAGGAAATATCTAAGATTTTATCGTGAAGTGCCAAACACATTGTTCAAAAGTCTGTGGTATTTCAATATTGACATATCAGAAACTACTTTAAACATACAATCAGCAAAAAGATTATCATCATTGTTATTTTATCGGGTTACACAGTACGTATTAAGTGAATCCTTTAAGTGGGTGATTTAGTAGGCAAATATGAGCATTATGAATAATTACGTACAGTTTTTTTTTCGTGTTAGATAACCTTATAATGAATAAACTTTTATTAAGTTATTGTTTTCACTCCGCTGCGTTGCGTTACAACAAAAGAAGGTCAATAAATAATCTATAACATGTACTAAAAACGTGCTTTAATCACGGCATGGCACGCCCGTCTACTAGTTTATCTGTAATGTGACTATTAAGGAAGCTTTCATACATATTTAACTTCCTAAGATATGAATCAAGTATGGCCTAGCTTAATAGTATTTTACCACAACTATTACATCACTGACAACAAAATAATTTGTTCTATTATGTTTATATACAGCGCGAATGGGAAAAATAATAGCAGAATACGTACACTTATGAACATAAAAATGAGAAATTGAAATTTGAAAAGAAAGTGACAGATATGAAAAATGTCCCTCAACGATGCCGAACCCAGGAATAAATATCACGGGCGTTTGAAGCTCTATCAATTAATGTATGTATTATCATATCCCATCATGAAATGGTACTGGGTCTTTTTCACAGATCTACGATATCTTAAAGATATCTGACCAGCATATACATGTTTATTGATTCCCTTTTATAATAACGTCAAAGTTTACGAAATGTATTTAGAGGGAATAAAGGGATTAGATATTTAAGTCTTAATGCGCTTTCGTTTTGCATAGATTACACCTTTTAAAAGCGTAAACACTGCACTTTGGTAATGCGAACCATTTTCAGAAAACTAAAATGGGATTACTAAGTAATGCTTTGTCATGTACAAACTCGTGTTCAAGTATAATTGAATGACACTATGCGACCTATGAAATGTTGTTTACTTTGCCTAATATTTGAATTTCCCCGGACTATTTCGAGACATCTGAATCATTATATTGCTTTTATTCATCTCTGCCTGTATATATCTGTCTAATGAAATGGACTTCGGAATGCTATGTCAACATTATAATCGTTTACATTACACAAAACACAAAGTTTAGTCATATTAAAGCTGTAATCTTTATACTGATATTATTAGCTGTTATTTAATGTAACACGGAGTAGCATGTAAATGGTCAATACTAGCTGGCCAATAGTTCAAGGTTTCTTCTCAAATGAACTGGTAATATTTCGCACGAGGAAAGAGAATTAAAGGCATGAGTTGTAAATGTGCCGTTATAGTGTATAGAATAGAACAAAGTCTAACAGAAAAAAAGATGGTGATTCGGAATACCCTATATCTAATGATTTTTGTAAATACAAACAACTTGGTCACAAATGTTTCAAAATGTATATACTTTATATTGATATTGTGTGATATGTACCCTATATTATGTACATAATATCTATGTAGTATTTTATTTCCTTACATCACCAGCGTATTTCGGTATATTTTAGGCAAATATTAGCATCTCGAGTCAATATACGATATTCTAAATATACTGCGCTTAACGCTTGAAGAAATAAGTAAATTTTATAGCCTTAGCTAGGTTGTTAAATGTGGACACATACTTAAAGATTACAAAAATATCGGTTTTCTAATTACTTGTCAAATATTTGTTTAGAGTGACCCACATACGCTACGGTCATTTTGATCAATACATGATATTAGAAATCCACTCCTAAACTTCATTATCACTTTCGGTAAGACATGAGAGATTAACGAAGGGTTTAAGTATGTTTGCTTATTTTCACTGTCATTCAATGATAATACACACTGTCGATGTTGAAATTGAAATATATTTCTGTCACGTAGATTCTAGTCATATCAATCATTCAATGCTACAAGACCAGAAGAAGTTTCAATACACTACTTTTTATAGATAATGTAATCTAAATTCAGACCGAGGAAATGAACTTAGAAGTTAGAAACGCCGCATAACACTAGAACAAAATCACAGGAAGTGAGCCATTACCAGTGCGATAATTATACAATTACTAAGTAAGAAAAGTTATAAAAAAATGAATAAAGTAGAATCTTACCTTAAAAACAAGGCCGTAGCAGAAATCTTCGTCTTTGTTGAAGACAGATAGAAGACTGTTAACCGCCATATTCCGATCGTCAATAGTATTGCACACGGAGATATTTATTATTCATACCGGGTTTTTCCAAAATCTGCTTTCGGTTTCGTTTTCAATTTTTTGAAAATCGTCTGAAATCCATCGCATAAAGTGAATGAATAACTTATTATAAACATTATATCTAATCCAGTTCATTGCATGAATTAATAATTTAAAAAAAATGTTTATGTATGTGTACAAACTCCTACGCATCAATGATCACCAATGAGAACGAAATCACTGTGTAGGAGTTGGTATGTGTGGTGAGGTTATTTCCCTTATAGTGTGCATCCAGCCGGCAGGGGCGTAGCTGAACTGGATTGAAGAAAACGCATGCTCCCTTGGGATCTTTTATAGCCGGAGGTTTGTTTTAGTGCATTTTTCGTCCATTCTACAGATAGAGGAGCAACTTGGACAGTAAAAATGTGCCCACATTTGATGTTTTTAAATATAATCAGAGTATACAAATTAAATATTTTAGTTAACTATCGACAATTGTTCGTTATTTCATTGATTTTGCAAATTAAGAAATGAAGTTATTTATATATTACGATTGATAAAATAAATTAATCTGTATGGGAAAATAACGCAATTCACACAAATATCAGTTGCTTTTCCTGCTATTGCTGCTACTCCTGCGACCGCTCACTGCAACTGCTGCTGTTTGTACTGCTGCTACTTGTACTTCTAATGTTCATTGTTACTGCTCACGTTAACTGCTTAGTACTGCTTTTGTTTATTTGCTTTTTATTTCCAGGAAACTTTAGGCTATTGAGATAGTATTCAGAAAAGTTCGAAAAATCAAGATAATTGCTCAAAGATTATTGATACTTGATACTGATATTGAGATACTAATGTAAATTTTCCAACAGTATTCATCCCCAACTATGAGCGTGAAATATACGAGAACCGCAACTCTTGTCGGTATTGATATTTTGTCTTGTTGTTTCCCTTTACACTGAAATATCGATAAACCTGCTGTTTGGCATATATAGGTAAAATCGGCTGCAACGCATCTTGGTCAGATAGAAGCAGAATATAACACATCTTTAAGCTACTGTAATTAATTGTATTTTATGGATTTGCCATGAGTTATAACGCTGTGTTGAAAACTGTCTCGTAGAAATCGTATCTTGGATGAACAGCAACATGTTGAAAATCAATGCCGATAAAACTGAAGTCATTGTATTTACCTCTCAAAGAAACGAAAAACATATTGAATCGGTTACTGTGAAAATTGGAGAAGAGAACATTAAACCATCTAAATGTGTAAGGAATCTTTGTGCTTTTCTAGACTCCAAAATGAGCATGGAAAAACATATTAACTCAGTTTGTAGATCAGGGTACGGACAGCTACGTCAAATAGGCCACATCAGGAAATATCTAAATACAGATGCTACAAAATCTGTAGTAAATTCACTCGTCACTTCACGCCTTGATTATTGCAATGCGCTCTTGTATGGTGTTCCGAAGGTCTTGCTGAGTAGACTTCAAAGTCTTCAGAACACTGCAGCTCGAATTATAACGAGAATATCGCGTTATGATCACATTACCATGCCATGAATATACTACCACTTTAGATTTCATACAGTTTGCCGGGTTGTAGTGATAAATATAGCCAGTCTATCCCTCTGATCCATGACATTCCGTGCAAAGCATGATTGCAAATTATCTAGATACATGTACACTGCTGACTAGTGTACAAAATTAACCAACTACAGTTAATGCGGTCTCAATCAAACTGAATTTGCAATATTCACTATTAGCCTTGTCATCAGTGCTTCCGAGGGATCCAATTTTCAGATTTTGATAATATATTTTGTTAGTATTACGTTAATTAGTATATATCTTTTTCAAGAATTTTACAAAAGCAGTTGATAATTTTAGGTTTTATTTATCAAAAACATTCTAACATTTTTATGCCCCCGAAGGGAGGCATATAGTTTTTGAACCGTCTGTCCGTCTGTCGGTCTGTCAGTCTGTCCGCAATTTTCGTGTCCGGTCCATATCTTTGTCATCGATGGATGGATTTTCAAATAACTTGGCATGAATGTGTACCACCTTAAGACGACGTGTCGCGCGCAAGACCCAGGTCCGTAGCTCAAAGTTCAAGGTCACAGACGTTAAAGGTCATTTTTCATGATAGTGCATTCGTGTCCGGTCCATATCTTTGTCATCCATGGATGGATTTTCAAATAACTTGGCATGAATGTGTACCACAGTAAGACGACGTGTCGCGCGCAAGACCCAGGTCCGTAGCTCAAAGGTCAAGGTCACACTTAGACGTTAAAGGTCATTTTTCATGATAGTGCATTCGTGTCCGGTCCATATCTTTGTCATCCATGGATGGATTTTCAAATAACTTGGCATGAATGTGTACGACAGTAAGACGACGTGTCACGCGCAAGACCCAGGTCCGTAGCTCAAAGGTCAAGGTCACACTTAGACGTTAAAGGTCATATTTCATGATAGTGCATTGATGGGCCTGTCCGGTCCATATCTTTGTCATTCATGCATGGATTTTAAAAGTATTGGGCATGAATGTGTACCACAGTAAGACGACGTGTCGCGCGCAAGACCCAGGTCCGTAGGTCAAAGGTCCTAAACTCTAACATCGGCCATAACTATTCATTCAAAGTGCCATCGGGGGTATGTGTCATCCTATGGAGACAGCTCTTGTTTAACGATATTTCAGCAAATAACTTCTTATTTACACTGCAGTATGATTTTTTTTATGCCTCGAAGATGGGCATATGAACTTCACATTGTCCGTCCGTCCGACTGTAATTTTGTAAATTCTTGTCCGGGAGGTAACTCGATCTGCTATCCATGAAGGAATTTTGAAATAGTTTGGCATAAATATAACCTTAAGGTATAGGTCCATGTTTCGGAGAAAAAAGTTCGAACGTCAGCAAATCATAGAAAGAAAGCATTGTTTTACATGAAAATTTAACAGCGTATAAAACATTTATATTATTCTACAAAACCATTGTCAATTTACTCATATATGTATTGAATTCCGGAAAGGGACTGCATGAAGGGGCCACACTTCTGGACAGTCCAGCGCCTTTAAAAACTCACCATTTTTTTTAAAAGCTGTTACAGGTCTTCGTTTTGATGCATTTGCAACATCGTGCGAGTGTTTAAACTTTACATAACTGGGTAAAACATCGTTTTGACAATTGTTTACATTTATTTCTTTACAAAGCCATTCTTATTCAAGCGCGTAGTGAAAATCTGGCAAACATACACACTTCAGATTGCTAATCTATGTCGTTTCAATACAAAGTCTATATAATCCAACAGAGATTGCTGCATATACAGTCATTGCTTACTTCATATTCTGTTTTTAAAAAAGTGGAATGGCGAACTCAATGGGACATGCAAAATGTGATCGTTAAAAATATATAATACATGTTCCTTACCAGTAGGACAATTTTTGTATAGGTTTGAAATTTATTTCATTATCCTTTTATTTGATTACTTATTTTGTAATAATCCTGAACATGTGAAATATTACAATCTTACAATTTTAAAGAGGCGAACTTGTATAATAAAATTTTAACACAATGTCAAAAAAAAAATGAAACAAATTTTGGTCTTCAAGTCTAAAAGAGATTTCGAATATGATATTTTTGTAATAGTACAGACATAATTTTCGTACATAATAATTATTAAGTTATTTTCAGACGTCACAGAATATTTGCTATGTCTAATAATTGTACTTAAATGTATACAATTATCAATTAGTCCATGGTCACATTGTTGTAGAAAATAAAATCCTATAGAAATCAAATAATTACGGTCGATTAAATCTTACGCTATTGCCCCACAAGTCGTAGGATACTATTGTGACATCCAGTTCACAGCGAGATAAATATCGTCTTTCTTTTATAATTGGTGGTTATATATTTTTAATGGCCTATTACTAACTGAATTATATATATTATATTTCAGAAGACCTTAAACTACATTCAGATCAAGATTTCAGTGCAATACTTAGTTTTAGATGTTGTTCAGATATATCAACGAATCAATATGTTATTACAATGTCTACCCAATGCTAATGTTAAAGCCTCGTATAAAACTTCTGAAAAAAAAAAAAACAACCTTTTTTTGGTTCGCTATATCTTAATATGTGTTATTTCAATGTATATATATTTTAACATTGGGGCATGGAAATATGTTCTTTACAAACCATGTTTGTTTTCATAGATCAAATAAGAGCTAAAATAGGGACATTTTCAATTACATTTTACCGAAAATTAAATAAATCAGTGTTCGTTTTAGTTGAAATTAACTGTTTATATTATTTCGCTATCGTGAAATCACAATGACGAAGCACGAAATCACAATGGCGAAGCGCGAAATAGTGAATTTTTCGGAATTTCGCGCTTCACAATTGCGCTTCGAAATCGTAATATTGCGTTTTGTGCTTCTCCATCATGCGCAGGTGATGAGGGAAGCGTTGGATCCGATCAATGACGGCAAAGAGCGAGATCACAAGCGCAAAATAGCGAAATTTTCTCAAAGTCGCACTTCGCCATTGTGATTTAACATATGACGACGAATTACGGAATTTAGCGATTTCGCAATTCGCCGCCGTGACCTCGAACGAGATCACGATAACTAAGCATGAAATCGAGAGTTTTTAGCAGTTTTTAGCAGTTTGCCACCGGTGGCACTTTGCAATCATGATCTAGCTCTTCGCCATCGTCATTTCACTGCGCAGGTGATACATGAAGCGAGGAATCATGAAGGCAAATCTACACTTACAGTAAAATTCATTTTACTATCGTATATTTACCTACAGACATATCCCTTGAATGATATATCCAATTATAATAATATTTCGAAAGTTTGTTACCACGAAACATCTGTTTTGAACAAATATTTTTAGCTTCAAAAATATCAGGAGGATACCCCGACCCCCACATACCTCTGCGTACTATGAAAATGCCCCAGCTACGTGCCTGTTATTTAAAGGGTGACAACTTATTTAGAATATTTTAAATATCCAACTCTGTGGGAAAGAACAGTAAAACATGTATTGGACAGGTATGTTGTGTGTCAAGATGCTGTTCATTTACTAAAAAAATATGTTGTTTTGTGATATACTGCTAAACCTTAATGAGACGACGTTTCGTGTGTAATACTCAGACCCCTAGCTACAAGGTCAAGGTCACACTTAGAAGTCAAACGTTAATAGGGTTTGTTTCGTGTCCGGTTCGTAACTTTGCCATTCATCAAGAGGTTTTGAAATTACTTAGCATAAATGTTTATCTTTATCAGACGACATGTCATGGGCAAGACTCAGACCCCTAGCTCCAAGGTCAAGGTCAGACTTAGAGTTCAAATGTTAACAGGATCTGTTTTTGTGTCCGGTCCATATTTCTACTATCGATGAAGGGATTTTGAAATTCCTTAGCATAAATGGTAACCATAATCAGACAATGTGTCATGCGCAAGACCCAGATCCCTTGCTCTAATGTCAAGGTCATACTTAGAAGTCATAGGTTAATAGGATCTTTTTCGTGTCCGGTATATAACTCTGTTATCCATGAAGGGATTTTGGAACAACTTGGCATAAATGTTTACTATAATGAGGCAATGTGTTACGCTCAAGACCCAGACCTCTAACTCCAAGTTTACACTTAGAAGTCAAGTCAAAGTTTTATAGGGTTTGTTTCATGTCCGGTTCGTTACTATGTCATTCATCAAAGAATTTCGAAATTACTTGGCATAAATATTCCCTATAACGAGAAAACTTGTTATGCATAACAAACAGACCACTAGCTCCAAAGTCAAGGTCACATTCAGAGGTTGACAGTTTACATGGTGTGTTTCTTGTCCGTTCCATAACTCTTCCATCGATTAAGAGATTTTAAAATTACATGGCATAAACGTTCCCTATATCAAAATGACGTGTCAGACACAAGCCCAAGACCCCTAGCTCAAGGTCAAAGTCACACTTAGACTTTGTATCCTTCTTGTGCAGTCAATAACTCTGCCATTCATCAGAAATTTCTTGTCACAATTTTTCCCTATGATGAACTGGTGTGTCATGCTCAAAACCTAGACCCTAGCTCCAAGGTCAAGGTTACCTTCGGAGAACTTGTTTAATCTGGTCGCAAAATGAATCATACCTAAACTATGCTGGCATATCTTGCACAGACAACTAGCATTTTTGTTCACACTTCGTGACTTCGGGGGCGTTAGTCACTAATAGTGCCAGCTCTTATTTGAGCTTTAGTTTTAAATACTTAGTATATTTTGAGAGTTGTATATACTTGTATTTTCCCTATAAAATGTCAAGGTCAGTAGTGGCTATTGTTAAGTTACCTTTAAGACACACCACAAAATAACTATAATATTTTGTATTTCCATGATGGTAATTATACATTTTTTGTATGAAGAAATGAGAAATAACAAGTACACGGCTACTAAACGCTAGCGCCAGCACCAAATTGTGGTGATAAGGAAAAGAGCTATCGACATTTCCGTGGTGCAGCTATCGCCCATTTCTACTTGTAAACACGTGAGTAAAATTTATATTTTATCTTATATTTTTATTGATAGAACTTTTTTCGAAAATCGGAGAATGTAGTTCCGTGTAACAACACTTTTACTACAGGTTGGCTGTAATTTCATTAAAATAATATGCAAATTGTGGTGTCAGGAGCTTTTCTCCCGAATCTGACAGTGGAACATTTTCATATCGGCCAGTATTCGAACACCATTCCGATGAATAAACACACTGTAAGAACATACCTTCGCATGCAAATGGTGTAGAAATGATAAATAATTATATACGCACACACCATGAATAATAGAATCTCGGGTTAGAAGAAATATACAAGGATTTTTAAAAGTGGTGGCGCTATAAGTCTAGTGATGGCGCTATACTGTAGTGGTGGCGCTGTTACGGCATTCACTAATACGAACTGCGAGGGTCATAAATAGATAGGGAATCCCTGTAATACATTATTCCTGGAACTGCTGACGCATCCGGAACAAAACAAACACCAATATTCTCTAACTGATAATTTTCCTGCAAGGAATTATGTTATTACAGAAAGAAAAGCACGATCATAGTTTATTTACCTTTATGAAACATTTTCTATCCAAGAAAAAAAGAGCAAAATACTCACAGACCCTTGGGACTCTTGTAGTCAAAGTAAATATTTTCCCTTGTTTAAAATGTTAATGTAGAATTATTTCAAACCTTTAAATATTCTACTTAAATACAAACGTAAGTAAATTCAGGTCAAGAAAAATAGTAGCAATACATTTATTTCAAACAAATATTTGTGTCCAGGAAATAATTTGAAGATACTGTAGAATTTATTTTTTTAAATTAAGATTCTGAAAGTTACTTCCCCTTGTTTTTATACATCGTTTGCATGTCATTGTAAAGAAAAGACCTTACTTTCACAATTCTTTCTGAAAAGTGAGTACAGTGCATTTTCAATTCCAATCGATTAAATACGATTATCAATAGAGCTTAGATGTACAATCTGAATCCAAATGCATGTAGATTATTTTACGATCATGTAGAGGTTACTACATGTATTTTGTATTTTTGTTGAGTAACGTAATTTGGGTATAGTGTGGGAAAGATTGATAACATCGATTATTGTAGAAATTTCCGTGGCTTGCAGACAGACATTTTCATATATATATAAATTGAATATATTACCCACTTATCATATACAACAGCGCCACCACTACTGTATAGCGCCACCACTAGAGTTATAGCGCCACCACTTTCAAAAATAGTCGTGTTTTAACTTTTTACTGTGTTTTCCTAATTCTTTGGTGTATGGGAATACGTGCAATTCATTTCTACACCATTTGTATGCGAAGGTATGTTCTTACAATGTGTCTATTCATCGGAATGGTGTTTGGAACTGGCCGATATGAAAATATGCCACTGTCAGGTTCGGGAGAAAAGCTCCTGGCACCACAATTTGCATATTATTTTAATGAAATTACAGCCAAACTGAAGTAAAAGTGTTGTTACACGGAACTACATTCTCCGATTTTCGAAAAAAGTTCTATCAATAAAAATATAAGATAAAATATAAATTTTACTCACGTGTTTACAAGTAGAAATGGGCGATAGCTGCACCACGGAAATGTCGATAGCTCTTTTCCTTATCACCACAATTTGGTGGTGGCGCTAGCGTTTAGTAGCCGTGAAGTATCTAGTTACAATTTGACAGTTACAGATATAGGGCTAAGACAATGTATTTAAAGCCCTGCTCCCGTCCTACCTTTTAACCTTGAATTGTCACTGAAAAAGCATGAAAATCCTGACTATGAACAGTGGCGCCTGTCAAAATAGAGTCTATTTTATAAAAAAATTCTATATGAAATACCTGTGGTTATGCGTGCTAAAGTGTGGCACGTGGCCGTTAACTGTTCCCTATTGTAATCATGGGTTGCATACACACAAAAGAATTAAAATAGCAGCGGAGCAGGGCTTTAATGTCTAAATATATTATTCAATGAATGTAGTAGTATGCACGATTATTTGCACCAAGTTCATGTGAGAGGAAAAAGTGGACCACTAGGTATTAGTGGGTCTTTAACACTCCTAATTTCTTGAATACCGATGGATAAAAATAAATGCTATAGCCTACAATTAACGGCTAATGCGAACACGATAATGTTACACACCGATAGCCACACGAGAACTACATGCAGATATAGACTTGCCACAGTTCGTTACTGCGAAAATACAAAGTGGTAATATTGGACTGGGAATTCACGGCATGGCCGGTATTAAAAGAACTGCATTGGATACCAGTTACTCATAGAGTGGACTTTAAGATTCTGGTTCACACATACAAAGCATTGCATGACCAATCACCGATCTGTGTTAAAGACTTGCTGGAACTCTATCAGCCAGCAAAAAATTTGAGATCCAAGAACAACTCAAAACAACTAGTTGTTCCAAAAAGCAAAACTGTGAGGTACGGTGATCGTAGTTTTTCATCAGCTGCACCGAAGTTATGGAATGCTCTTCCGGCTACCATTAGAGATGCTAAAAGCTTGGATGCTTTCAAACGATCATTGAAAACACACTTTTTCTTCAAGGTCTATTGAAACTCACTTTGCACTGAAAAACAAGCTTTGCAATGGAAATTATTTCCTATTGTTTATTGTTCTTTAAAATATCTAGTACAATTAAAATGTAGAGTAAAACCTGATTCAGGCTAAATACCTTTTATTGTTGATATATTTTTTGTGTTGTATTGTATGTCCATATCATTCCGTGATATGTAGTTTGTATAGCGCTTTTGAACGTTTATTTTATAGATGAAAAGAGCGCTATAAAAATCTGGTAAATAATAATAATAATAATAATAATAAATAATTATATATTAAACAATAAGTAAAATGTACGATTTTACAGTAAAATTACATGTTCATCCTGCGTATGTAATGTTTATTTTCTGTCATGTATATGCTGGGTGAAGTTATAAGTTTCGTTGAATGCATGGACCGAAAATATAAAAATAAAAAATGCCACTTTTTAGTGGTAAAGGATATACATAAAACATCACACAAAACAATTCCTTTTCTTTCAATTCCCTTTTGAAAGCTTTCACCCTTTTTGCTGTGAAGCGTAATGTTGTAAAATTATTTTGACAATTACTGCATATTGACTGTAAGTGTTTTACGCGTGATGTTTTATGGACATTTGCGAATACACCGGATGGAGACAAGATAAACACCCCAGGCTATGCTAATTACCCCAAAAATACGTCTGTTATAAAAATCATCAACTGGTGATCTTATTCTCCCAACAAGTATTACTATTTACAAACCTTAGTGTAAACGTATTACGCTTTCTTTTCACTAAGTTTTACGATCTGTATTTATGATACTCTAAGTTTGTAAATTATATCTTTGTATATGATATATAATTATGTCTGTCCCCATCTAAACCCACATCTTGTTTGAAAAAAATGAGTCATGTTATTACATGTATGTAATCTGACATTAATAAAAGTAATTGTTGTTGTTGTTGTTGTTACATAAAGTAGAGATGTTCTGTCATATGCAGTCCATGGAACAAGCCCAGGAAAGGCAAAAATACTACAAAATTTCTTTCCTTCTCACACCAAGGTGTTAATTAGGTTCTTACTGAGGGCATATGATTGCTAGCAATTAGTTTGATTATAAAGTCAGCATCACTGCAACTATACTAATTATTCTTATCTTATGTTATCACACTCCTTTCATTCTGTGTATGTATCAATAACCACAATCAGCGAAATGAAAAAGATTACATTTTATATATAAAAAACACGGTCAAAACTTTTTTTATATATAAATAATTTTGAGATTGAAAGATTATTTTAAAATTATTGCAAAGTGACAAGTTATATTTTTATCATAGTCATCTTATTTTTTCATCCCACATAATTATCATTTTAATTTGATTATCTAGAATATATAGATAATTAAATAAACCTGTGTATTTT
>NW_026461181.1:0-23352 GCF_021730395.1 Mercenaria mercenaria | reverse complement strand
GTTAGGCCAGCATTTTATATAAGTATTAGGGACCTATGGGTTAAAGGTCAGTAATTCAAATTCTTCTTTGTTTCACATAAAAAAACGACAACTTCATGTCCTCTTTACGTATCTTTAGAGAACATCACTTTTACATACACCAATTTTTCATAAGAGTTCTATCACAAATGAACGAAAAAAATGAAAAGAAAATAGGGGGTTGAATAGTTCCTAGTGAAATGCCAGTCAGTTGTGGTCTGCTACCCTAAAAATGGCGCATATTTGCTCTCCTCCGCGCAATAAACACCTACTTTCGGTTTCGATCTGCAAAATTGTATGAACATGAAAACCGTCCCATTTCATGCAGAATGTATTCTAGTAGCAACAGAAAACGCGTGAAGAGCATTCATTAATTAATAATTTCGCTTCAAACTTTCAGTATCGATAAAGAATAGATATAACTCGAATGCTAGAGCATTTTTAATGAGATATTAATGTAATAATACGCAAAATCATACAAAAACAGCCGATTTGCAATAAATTGCCTGTAAAATTTCATACATCGCATTCGTAAATAGATATTTTGTTTTATCAGAAAATGTATTTAAACCGCTGCGACCATTAAATTCAGACTTTCGGTCAGATAATGCAAGAAAACAGAATAGAAAAATATTAAATAATAAGAAAATGGCATCAGTTTAAAAAAAAAATGGCCAACATAGTTAGAGCGGCTAAGTAATGCTATATAGAATGACACATCTATCGATACAACATATGAGCCGCGCCATGAGAAAACCAACATAGTGGTTTTTCGACCAGCATAGAATCAGACCAACCTGCGCAGTATGGTCAGAATCCATGCTGTTCGCTAACGGTTTCACTAATTGCAATAGGCTTTGAAAGGAACATGTTCAGGAAACTCTTTGAAATTATGGTGTGGTAGCCTATTTTACTGTTTTTGGTCCGCCTTGGTGGGACGATATTAAGATAAGAGTTTTATATGAAAAGCTACGATAAAGTCTGATGATCTCGAATGTGGAAAACATAGACTTGATTTAGAAGTTTCCGCTAAGAAATAAAACCTCTGCGTTGGACCAGCTGCAGTTTTTTGCCGTCATCTGAAGATCTTATCTTTCAGGAATAAATTCGCTGGACCAGCTACTCTGCCTAACTGTGACCTCCATTTCTCTGTCTCTCCTTCCGGTGCGGCTCAAACTCTTTCTTTACAAATGGCATTCATTTTCAAAGGGGGACAACTTTTTCAGAATATTTTCAGTACGGGACAGTACAGCAGAACATGTAATGGTTAAGTAAAATATTGGTAACGATGTTATTCGTTTATAAAATATTTCTGTGTTTTGGTGATATACTCCTAAACCTTAAATTAACTATTATTTCACATATAAAAGTATAAAAGTACAAAAACGACGCTGACCTCAAAATCGAACTATAGCGAACAATGAATGATATCGGTTACGTAAACTTTATCGGAAGGTGTCATAATTACGTGACTGTATTAACATTACATACAAGTCATGTTTATGAAATTTTCACTTCCTATTTCATAATTGTATACTAGATGTACGTATTAAGAGTTTTGCTTCAAAACTGACTTAAAAACTGTTTCGCGTGGGCGAATATTAAATTATCCGAGGCATGCACGCAGATATATTTGTTCTTCGTCCGACACTTCCGAAGCAAAATTCGTACTTGTATCTTACTTATACGACGAATTTATATACTTAATTTACAAATTAATTTACTTAAAGACTAATAAATAAACGGGGGGGGGGGGGGGGGGGGGGGGTCGCAGTTAGGTGTCTGCGCAAAATGATTTTTGATTTTCTTTATATTTTATGACAATACACCTACATGTATTAAGTTTCATTCACAAGTGTTACTGTTATCAGTTTTGACTTACTTTTATAGAAATTCACATTTAAAGTGGGTGGGGTAATTTGACATGTAACCAGCCAGGAACACAATCTCCGCCGCGTTTTTAAAAATGGTTCAAACTTTTTACCTGGAACTTTCGTGATAAAATAACTATGCAATGGACATTTACACAACATGTTGCGTTTTAAATTGTCTTGAATACTTTTTTCAACACAGAGCCACAAAGTGGCCTAATCAAATTTACTGATTTTCAATGGACGAACTTCACCAAAAATCTAAAACATTTTTTATTAGTTGAGATATTTAGGTGTTATTTTCAGCAGTTATTGTAAGCTAAATAAACATTAAAATGACAATATATCAGTACACTCTGATTAATATTGGAAGAGTGGTACACTCTCAAACTAGGGAAAAGTGGGTGGGGTAAATAAACATGCGAAGCTAAACATTCGAAGCAACACAACTATAGGAATAATAATTCTGCAGTTCAAGAAATGGCCTCAGATTATCTACTACTATCTTAATTATGCCTCTATGAGTGGTAGGGGCATATAGATTTGGTCTTGTCCGTGCATGTGAGCGTCCGTCCATCGCACGAAGTTCTTGACGTATCTAGCTCAAAAAGTATTTGATATAAATTGATGAAAAATTGCAAGAGTCTTTATCGCGATATGTACTTGCGTACCTTCTATTTTTTGTCTGGCTCCGTCCCTTATTTCCAGAGTTATGGCCCCTGACATAGTCAAAAACACATATTTTCACCTTGTGACACGCCTAGCTCAGAAAGTATTTGATATAGAATGTGTATGTAGGACACATGGTGTGCCCCCACTGGTACATTTGTCAAAAATAAGGGGCAATAATTCAATGATTCATGTTTGCAGTTTTAAGGGGATATAGCCTCAACAAACATTTTATACAAAGGATTCATCATTCTAGGCCATATACCTCTTGGACTATGAGCATTACAAACAAAACATCCACTATTTTGGCTATTTTAAGGGCAATAACTCTGTAATAAGCACTAAGGTTCTCAATAAAAATGCCAAGTGTGCAAGGTCACATCATAATCAAAATTCATGCAGTGCTTCATGAATTTACATCAAACTTTCTGAGCTAGGCACGTCGTGCATTTTGAACCATTTCAAGGGCCATAACTCTGGAAATAGGAGCCAGACGACAAATAGGAGGTTCACAAGTGCATATCATGATAAAGACTCATGCATGGTTTCATCAATATATATGTAATACTTTCTGAGCTAGGCGCACAACAAGGTGAAAATGTGCATTTTTGACTATTTCAGGGGCCATAACTCTAGAAAAAGAGGACAGAGTCAGGCGAAAAATAGGAGATGCTCAAGTTCATATCACAATAATGATTCATGCAAGGTTTCATCAATTTATATGAAATACTTTTTGCGCTATCCACATCACATCGTGAAAATGTGCATTTTTTATTATTTCAGGGGCCGAAACTCTGGAAAAAGGGTGTAAAGACCGTATAAAAATTAAAGGTGCGCAAGTTCATATCATGGTTAAGATTCATGCAAGGTTTCATCAATCTATATCAAAAACTTTCTGAGCTAGGCGTGTCACAAGGTGAAAATATGTTTTTGACTATGTCAGGGGCCATAATTCAGGAAAGAAGGGGCGGAGCCAGACAAAAAATAAAAGGTACGCAAGTACATATCACGATAAAGACTCTTGCAATTTTTCATCAATTTATATCAAATACTTTTTGAGCTAGGTGCGTCAAGAAGTTCGGGCGACGGACGGACGCGCAGACACACGGATGCACGGACAAGACCAAATCTATATGCCCCCACCACTCATACGGGCATAATTAAGATAGAAGTAGATAATCTGAGGCCATTTCTTGAACTGCAAAATTATTATTCCTATAGTTGTGTTGCTTCGAATGTTTAGCTCCGCATGTTTATTTACCCCACCCACTTTTCCCTAGTTTGAGAGTGTACCACTCTTCCAATATTAATCAGAGTGTACTGATATATTGTCATTTTAATGTTTATTTAGCTTACAATAACTGCTGAAAATAACACCTAAATATCTCAACTAATAAAAAATGTTTTAGATTTTTGGTGAAATTCGTCCATTGAAAATCAGTAAATTTGATTAGGCCACTTTGTGGCTCTGTGTTGAAAAAAGTATTCAAGACAATTTAAAACGCAACATGTTGTGTAAATGTCCATTGCATAGTTATTTTATCACGAAAGTTCCAGGTAAAAAGTTTGAACCATTTTTAAAAACGCGGCGGAGATTGTGTTCCTGGCTGGTTACATGTCAAATTACCCCACCCACTTTAAATGTGAATTTCTATAAAAGTAAGTCAAAACTGATAACAGTAACACTTGTGAATGAAACTTAATACATGCAGGTATATTGTCATAAAATATAGAGAAAATCTAAAAACATTTTGCGCAGACACCTAAGAGAAACACTAAAAACATTTTGCGCAGACACCTAACGCGACCCCCCCCCCCCCCCCCCCTTTATAAAACATAAATGAATTACCGGAATATGCAAACTTGTACTCTTTATTAGTTTAGAATTCAACAGTGTATCTTTTATTCACTTGGCCTTCTTTCAAATTTCCTTCGTGTCCCTATTTTGTAAGTCGGAATGGCAATAACAATGTACTTTCACTTTATAAAAGTAGTTCAACAACTTTGGAAGAACTCAGGTAGGCCAATCTAATTTATCTACAATCATCAATGACGTTGTCAGATTCATTGTCAGAGTCGAAAATTAATGACATAAGAATATAAAATAAACTTACATATGATGGGTTGTTTCATATAAAAAAAATGTTGTTTGAGCCAATTAAATTTGATCAGTCTCTAGAAAATGGGAGGGCAATTGGAAACTTTCTATGTAACCAAATATGAAAAACCATTTCTTGCACACCGGACTGGCGTTTCCGGTGATTTTACCCATGCCGGCAAAACCCATCTGGCACCCCCCATGCCAGCTGACTCTCGTGCTGTTAATGACAACAAGTGGTTCATGCACTGATAATATATTGTTTATGTAAAATACGAAAAAAGCAGGTACCTTGATAGCCAAACGTGTAGCTGCCTAGACGCAGATACGTAATGAAAATCTGGCAAGCATGCACAATTGAATTGGGTAATCTAAAGCATTGTATCTATTTGGTTACAGTCAGGCGCGTAGCTGCTTTTAAAATCTGGCAAACATATATACAATTAAACTGGCTAATTTACTTGGTTGCAAGAAGAAGTCTATATCATGCAACGGACAGTGCTTCATACGCAATCCATGATCAACAATTAGGTAAAATTTGCCGTCTTATCGGTAAAATTATCCCCCTTGAAAACACCTGGCTGGGCGATATCGATTTTTATGTGGTTGATATTTTCCAATAGAAACAAAGAAGCAAAAAAAGTTTGAACAAGTATTGTTTTCATTAGAATAAACACACAGTATTTATTATCCTATTGAAGTGTTCGTCATTCTTTTCTCTATACAAAGATATAAAAAATATTTATTTAAAATGAAGAATTAATGCTTCCTTTGGCGACTAAAAACACCACTATCAGTGTCAGTTTACGGCTTACAGTTACTGAATAAAATAAGCAAAAACCTGTGATACATATCTTATTCTTTCCCCTGTAGTCACTTTATTCATAACTTGAGAATATTTATTATCCTATTGAAGTATTCTACAGACAATAAATTTTTTATATATGCTTTTGTTTTGAAATTATTTTAATGTCTTCTTGCTTCCCTAGACGTTTAAAAGTTGGTGATTTTTTGTAAAAAAAAATCCTTTGCTCGTGTCCGTGTTATTTCCTAACGCGCGCGGAAACGTACGAACTAGTCCAAAGTTAAGCTGCCGAGGATACAGAAAGAGCTGAATGTTACAACAGAGAATTGTTATTAATTGGTAATTCTTACTGCATGCATCAATATAAAAGAAAAAAGAAAGGAAGGTAGAGAGAGAGGGAAGAAAGGAAAGTCATAACAATTTCATGAGTTAAATACACAATTAGAAAAGAAGCTAGAGTATGTAAATGGTCTATAATTTACTGTTTGCTATACACAATTAGAAAAGAAGCTGGAGTATGTAAATGGTCTATAATTTACTGTTTGCTATACACAATTAGAAAAGAAGCTAGAGTATGTAATCTATAATATCACTGCTCTCTTCATATTTTGTTTGAAATACAGTAAACTGAAGTAATAGCAAACTGGTTTATATAATACAGTAATACAGTTTTATTTGGCAAATCAGCAAATCAATGCCTTTGGCCAATTAACAAACACAAATTGAATATGGCCAAGACATACATACACATACATAATACAGGCATATTTATATACATATTCAATATAACATGGAGTAGAGACTATCGTGATAGACATAGTTCTTATTTGTCGATACATTTGTACTACAAACTTAAGAAGCAGCTATGCGCCCAAGGGTTTCATTTCTACGCTTAAACGCATCCTTTAAATATTTTGCAGTGTTAACATAGATTTTTTATATGTAGAAGAAAGTATATTTACAAATTTTTGTATCGTTGGCCAAGATATATTTCCAAAATACTTTCTACGTATATCGACATAAAGAGGACAACAAAGCAGAAAATTGTATTCTGATTCAATACAATTTAAATTACACATTTTACATATTCTTTCATTTCTAACGGTACCTACGAATCTACCTAATTCGATTTCCAACTTGTGAGAGCTTAATCTGAAACAACTTAATTCTTTTCTTAATCCATCATTTGTTAAAACATCAATATATTTTTCAAAACAAAACTCTGTTTTAAATTTACTATAATAATCTAACTTTGACATTGATTGGACAGAAGCACGCCAGTTTTGGATAAACTGGTCGCAAATGCGTTGTTTAAACATTGGCAAATAATTTACATTATAATCAAAATTATTCCAAATATCACTATAACCAAGACTGTCTAATAAACGCTTGACGGACTTTGCCCAACAGTTATCGTTACTGTTATTACACTGTTCTATAAAAATTCTATACATAGGAGAGTTTGGATTTTGCATTATTTTTAACCAATATTTTAATGTTCTTTGTTTACAAATAACTGATAAAGGGAACCTTCCCAGTTCCCCATAAACTGCTAAATTTGGGGTCTGTTGACGAACTCCAAGTATTGTTTTACAAAACTTTATGTGCAACTTGTCAATTTCTTTAAAATAATATATGCCCCACACCTCAGAACAGTATGTAAGAATTGGTACAACCATGGTATCAAATAAAGAAAGTTTAGTTTTCATATCTATGTGTACACGAGTGAATAATGATAATACGCTACTATATGCCTTAAGGGCCTATTCTGAGAGCACTTTAACAGCATTTTTCATTACGCCAGTATACAAAAAATCAACTCCTAAATATTTAAAATGATCTACAACTTCAATTTGTTCACCATTGATAGACCAGTTAAAATTATGGTGACTTTTTCTTTTTTCGAATACACATATTTTGGTTTTTTGAACGTTAATCTTGAGACCCCATTTTTCTGAATATGTATAAATAATATCTAACTGAGCTTGTAGGCTATTCGGATCAGTAGTAAACAATGCAATATCGTCAGCAAATAACAACATATACATAGATAACTGGTTCAAATCATTCTCTGTTAACTTATTAAAATCTAAAGTAGTGCTTATATCGTTAATAAAGAGTATAAAAAGTATCGGTGAGAGTGGTTCCCCTTGTTTTAATCCAAGCGTGACATCAAAGAACTCAGAAAAATTCATCTCAGAAGACAATCTTACACATGCTTTAACATTACTGTATATAGACTTAAGAATCTTGATCATTTTACCGCTGACCCCAGTCTTTAAAAGTTTTATCCATAGAGCGTCCCTAATAACTGTATCAAAGGCCATTTTGTAATCAATAAAAGCACAGTATAGTTTAGATTTACAATGGAGAACATTTTGGATAATTGAATGCAATAGAAATACGCAGTCAGCGGTACTATGATTATCTCTAAAACCAAATTGTGAGTCACTAAATAACTGCTCTGATTCACACCATTTGTTGATTCTATTCCTAAGTGCTAGAGAAAATATTTTTGCCATAACATTTACGAGTGTAATACCTCGATAATTACTAGTGTTTGAAACATCACCTTTTTTATGAATAGGTATAATTACACCTTTAGTCCATGATTCAGGATATACTCCAGATTCAAAAATTCTATTAAATACAGAAACTAGGTACGGTGTTATAAAAACATTCGAATCAATAAAGAAATCTGAAACATTATTATTTAAATCACAGCTCTTATGTCTTTGAAGGGAGCTAATAGTTTTTGAAATTTCCTCAACGGTAAACGGACAATCTAAGTCAGCAATATGTAATGTACTTTGGCGTTCTTCGGCCTCATCATCTGGTATAAAATGCCCATGTGGCGTATTTGAAATATTCTTAAAATGATCTAAAAAATCGTTCAGGGTTACTCCATCTGTACATTGCTTTTCATTCTTTCAAAATTTATTTATATACTTCCAAAATTTGCGAGGATTCGTTTTACTCATAACAGATAATTTGCTTCTCTCACTGGAAAAAAATCTTAATCTAGCTTTTCGTTTAATTGTACAATATTCCCTGCGACTAGAAAGAAACTGTGCCTTATTTTCATATAATTAGTTGATTTAACGTGCATTGAAATTCACCAATAATTGTCTTTTTAGTTTTATAACAATTTAGGTACAGTCATTATCCTACTATTTGATTGCTTATTCTGTAATAACCTTGACCACGTGATATATTACATTCATACGCCGTCTATGCTAACGGTTTAAAGTGTCAAGTTTCTATAATAAAATTATAATACAATGTCAAAAATTGATAAACTGTTGGTTGAAAAATCGGCAAAGAGACATTTTCAAGACTAAAAGCTTTTGAATAGGACAATTTGTATAACACTGCAGACGTAATTTGTCACGCATAATAATTATTACGTTATTTTCATATATCATAGATATAATTGTATTAGTAAATGTATGAAATTATCAATTATTCCATGTTCCCAATGTTGTAGAAAATAAAATATAATTTAAATAATTACACCTAGTTAAATCCTACGCGTATTGCCAAGGTTTGGCACCGGTACTAGTCATACGATATTACAGTATCTGACAACCAATTCACAGTGAGATAAATATGTTCTTTTTTTATAAACATTTTATATAAAAAATAACAAAGAATAAGGTTTTCGTGCAATGTTTTGCTTCAAATACACGCTAAAATGCACCATTTGCCGTTCTCATATTGACAAATAATCAAGGGGAGGATACACCGACCCCCCACCCCCATTACGTCTGCGTATTATGAAAAATGCCCTAGCTACGCGCCTGATAGCTTTTCTCCGTTCCATTTAGTATATTTCTCGATTCAAAATACGTTAGTTAACCGTAAGAACATAACGTTACGCTACAAATGATAGATAAAACTAAAGTGGAACTTCGTTATTGTGCGTAACGCAAAACATCATGACGTCACTTCTGCTTACGGACGTTAATTTCCCGCGCTTTGTGTTTATTCTCTGTTATAAGAAAGAGTGCTACGTAAGAATTTTTACCTGTTACTTGTAAAATACGATATTCAAGAAAAATAATCTGACAGAATAAAATGCTTACATGTATACGATATGCAAGAAAAAATATCAGTCATGTGTTTACGAATCGGAAAGAAATATCCGTCCCTCGGCCACCTGCGCATGGGCGGTAATTCGGCAAGCCTCATTACCGCCCAATGCGCAGGTGCCCTCGGGACGGATATTTCTATCCGATTCGTAAACACATGACAGATATTAGTAGTTATATATATGGGGTAGCGAGCTCAATTTTGACCCCCCTGACCCCTTGTCCCTATTCTAAAAAATCCAATGCTGGACAATTAAAAACCCACAGGTTTTAAACCCAGTAAAAACCAACTAAAAAGTTTTAAATACATATGATATAGATGAGTTTACAAAATAAAATATATTGTTTGAAAGAAAGAAGATTTACTGATAATATAAATCCTCATTATGTTACAACAAAAAACGGGAGAAAAATGATAAGGGCTACTTGTTCATCTTGTGGAAAAATGAAATCAAAGTTTGTTAAAAGTACAGGGGGTAATTTAGATATTCACAAAGCAATGTTACCTTTATTACCTAAGAAAGGTTTAACACTTCCAGGATATAATTATTGCGGGCCAGGAAATCCCTAGATAATGGACCCCTGTCAATGAACTGGATGCAGTATGTATGGACCATGATTTTTGCTATGACAGCGATGTAAAAAAGGGTACATTGATAAGCAAATGCTTTCCAATTTAAATAAAACTAATCAAAAACATTTGGAGAAAAGATTGCAAAACATTTAGTTGTGAAACCTATAATTAAAACGAAATACAAACTTGGTCTCGGACAAAAACAAAAGTCAAAAAACGGGAAAAGGGGGTAGAGTATACCCCGGAATCACTGCAGAGCCAGTAACTCTGAGCTACCGCTGGAGCGATGAATTAGCAGAAGAATTACACAAACCAATTAAAGGAAATTTAGGAAACGAAGAGTGATAGTTAATGATATTGATGATACTTGGTCAGCTGATTTAGTTGACATGCAAGCTTTTTCAAAATATAATAAAGGAGTAAAGTACTTGTTAACTGTTATTGATATATTTAGTAAATATGCTTGGGTTATTCCATTAAAGAATAAAACCGGAGAATCTGTTATTGAAGCATTTGAAAAAATAATTTCTGAAGATAGAATTCAGGGACAAAAGCCCGAAGACTGCAAGGATTCCACAAAATTTATGGGTAGATGAAGGAAAAGAATTTTATAATAAAAAGTTTGAATCATTTTTGAATAAAAATAAAATTAATATGTCCCATACATTTAATGAAGGAAAGGTTTGTAGTAATAGAAAGATTTAATAGAAGTTTAAAAAGAATAATGTGGAAATATTTTACAGCAAATATACTTATACTTATTTAAATAATTGCAGGATATGGTTGATAAATATAACAAAACAAAACATTCTAGTATAAAAATGACACCAACCGAAGCTAGTAAAAACTTAAATAAAGGTACTGTTTACTTTAATTTATATGGTGATTTAAAGATACCAAAGAGCAAAGCAAAATGTAAAATTAGTGATCGAGTTCGCTTAAGCAAACTTAAAAGACATTTTGAAAAAGGATATACACCAAACTGGACAGAGGAAATATTTATAATTTATAAATTAATAATACAAATCCCAGAACTTTACACTATTAAAGATTTAAATGATGAAATAATTCAAGGTTCATTTTATGAACAAGAACTTTTACCTACTACACAAGAAGTTTTTAGAATAGAAAAAGTTATTAGACGAGACTATAAGAAAAAACAAGCTTTAGTAAAATGGAAAGGTTATAGTGAAAAATTTAATAGTTGGGTACCATTTAGCGATCTTGAACAAATTTAATTTAGAAATAAAAAGTTTAATTATATAAATGAGCAATAAAAATCTAATTTCTAATAATAATGGAATAGAAACAATAGATCAATTAATTATTCACTTAACTAAACTAGCTGCTGCTTACAGAAAAAGTTATAAATTTTGTGGAGAGTAAATACTGGATTATATATTACAGCAGGTATTTTTGGTTGTTCAGCTGCATTAGTACTTGTTCCAGCTATTCCTATATTTGTAGCAGTTGCTGGCGCTGTTCCATCAGTAATTACCATATTTACTAACAGACTAAAACTCGACGACAAGAAATTTATTTTAAAATCACATCATCATAAAATAAAACAACTCATAACAAAAGCACGGATTGGAAAAGTAAATAAAGAAGATCCAAATAAAGTTATTCAGGATATTTTTACAATACTATTAGAAATGCAGAAAGAAAAAAATTATTCAACACCTCTTGAAATGCATATGAAGGAATTTAAACTTAACAGTAAAAGTAAAAAAGAAGAAGAGTTGTATTAAAGATTATTAAAGATTTTTTCTATAAGTATTTTATATAAATGAGAAAAATTATATCAGTTGAAGGTAATATTGCATCAGGAAAAAGTACGTTTTTAGATATTATTAAAAAATATAATCCTAATTTGAATATAATTCCAGAACCAATTCACGAATGGCAGAATGTTATGGATCCAAGCGGAAATTCATATAATCTTTTTGAACTTGCTGCTCAAGAACCTTCCAAATATTTATTTCCTTTTCAGCTAACAACTTTAAATAGTCATATAAAAATGTTATCTTCTGCTAAACAGTTTGATGGTGTTTCTGTCCTTGAACGTTGTTATTTAACTAACAGTAACGTTTTTACAAAACAACATCACGACAACGGTGTTATAAATGACCCCGAGTGGGCAGTATACAATCTTTTCTTAACTGATCACATTATAAAACCATATGGAAAAAACCCAATTGATGGATTTGTTTATGTTAAAACCGACCCAGAAATATGTTTTAAAAGACTTCAAAAAGAAACAGAACGGAAGAAAAACAAAGTTGGTTTAGATTATTTAGAAAAACTACACAAATTACACGAAGAATGGTTAAACAGAATGTTTCAAGAAGGTATTAAAATTTTAACAGTTGATAACAATTTAGAAAAAATGACTTTAAAATCTTATTCAAAAGATATAGATAATATAAACAAATTTCTCAAATCAATATAATTTCATTAGGTGCGTTTTTAAAGATTTTTTTCTATAAGTATATTATATATAGATGGTTAATAGAAAGGTAGATAGAATGATTATACCAAAATTATCTAGCACTTTAGGAGAAATAATGAATCCAGACAAAAATTCATATAAAAAAGTTCTTAAAAGAAGAAATGTTATTAAATATCGGTTAAATCAAATAGTTAGCGATGAATATAAAAATCATGTCATTGATAAATTACAAAATGTTATAGATCCTTATCTTCGTAAAAGAACTTTATTTGAATGGAACTGCGGTTGTCTATTAACTCAAGAAGAAAATGCTGAAAGATTATGTGATTGTCCCAGACCAAATAATATTCGAAACAATCCTAAAAAAGTTATTGCAACCGATTGTGACACTAATGAAGAAAAAACATATAAAAGCACTTATGCAGCATCCAAAGACCTTAATATTAATTCAGGGTTAATAACAATGTGCTGCAAAGGAAAAAACCAAGTTAAAAGTGGAATATCAAAAACCAGCGGAAAAAGATATAAATTTAAATATTTTAATTCATCTTAAAGATAATTTAAAACTTTATTTATTTTATTATTTTTTTAATCCTTTTTTCCTTAGTGATTTTTTTTTCTAAATATAATATATAGATGGAAATCGAGAGATCTTCAAAACAATATTATAAGAAATTTGAAATTAAAATTACATATAGACAAGATCCAAAGAATCAATTATATTTAACTATAAACGACTCTTATGAAATACTTAAATCTGAACTTAAAACTTTAAAAGGTATAAAAATAAACGTTGTTTTAAAAATAACTTTTGCAAAAATGGATAAAACTGATACAATATATAAATCAGCTTATTTTCAATCAAAGGCTTTAGAAATTAATTAACACAAACGAAATAAAAAAAACTTTACATCAAGCTTTTGATGAAATAATAAATAGAATTGGTAATTGGATTTCTGAAGGAAGTGGCTGGAGAATAGAGTCAGTTGATGCTCATTATATAAATAGATATAAGTATAATCCATTGGCTGCTTCAAGTTATTTAGAATTACCAAAACCATTACAAAATTCAATGAAAGGATTAATAAATATAAAGAATGATGATAACGAATGTTTTAGATGGTGTCATTTAGCTTATAAATTTCCTGTAACAAAAAATTCTGAAAGAGTTTCAAATTATAAAAAAATATAAACGATCTTGATTATACTGGAATTAAATTTCCTGTTACATTAAATCAAATACCTAAAATAGAAGTTTTAAAATGAAATATCATTTAATATATTTGGATATGAAGAACCTACGGGAATTTATCCATTGTACATATCAAAATATCAATACGAAGAACACTGTGACATGTTGCTAATTACTAATGATAAAATAAATGATAAAATAAATGATAAAATAACCGATGATGACTGTAAACCCTCAAGAACTGTAGTCCAACATTATGTTTGGATAAAAGACTTTAATAGATTAATGTTTCAAAAAACCAAACATAAAGAAAAAAAACATTTTTGTAAATCATGTCTACAGAATTTTTCACAAGAAAGAATATTAAATGAACATATTCCAAATTGTTTAGCTATTAATGGTACCCAAGGTGTAAAAATGCCAAAAGAGGGAAGTAAAGTACAATTTAAAAATTATCATAAAGGTTTAGCAGTACCTTTTGTAATTTATGCTGATTTTGAATCAATAACTAAAAAAGTTTTAACTGCTTTACCATCAACTGAATCTTCATTTACTGAACCATATCAAAATCATATAGATTGTGGTTACGGCTATAAAGTTGTTTGTTGTTATGACGATAAATATACTAAACCAACCCAGATTTATAGAGGTCCTAATGCAGTTTATAAGTTTATTGAAAAAATGCTTGAGGAAGCGGAATATTGTAAAGATATATTAAAGAACATTTTAACAAAGAACTAAGAATGTCTAAAAATGATTCAACCGAATTTAAAAAACAAAAGTTTTGTCATATCTGTGAAAAAGAATATATAGAAGGTGAAGTGCCAGTACGGGATCATTGTCATATAACAGGAAAATTCAGAGGAAGTGCTCACTCAGAATGTAATATTAATTTTAGACTAACACACAAAATTCCTGTTATTTTTCATAATTTAAGAGGTTATGACGGTCATTTTATTATGCAACAAATAGGGAAATTTAAAAAAGAAATTAATGTTATTCCTAACAATATGGAAAGATATATGGCATTTATGATTTCTGACTTGGTCTTTATTGATTTATTCCAATTTATGTCTCAATCATTGGATAACTTAGTAAAAAATATTCCAGAATTTAAATACACATCAACTGAATTTAATTGTGAAAGTGTTGAATTATTAAAAACAAAAGGTGTTTATCCATATGATTACATGGATTCATTTAAAAAATTCAAAGAAACAGAATTACCTTCTAAAGAAGAGTTTTATTCAATTTTAAATGAAACACATATATCTGACAACGAATATGAACATGCTAAAAATATCTGGAAAAAATTTAAAATAAAAACACTGGGAGAATATCATGATCTATATTTAAAAACTGACGTATTACTTTTAGCTGATGTATTCGAAAATTTTATTAAATTATGTTTAGAGTACTACAAATTAGATCCTTGTCATTATTTTAGTAGTCCTGGTTTAGCTTGGGATGCAATGTTAAAAATGACTGGAATTAAGTTAGATTTAATAACTGATATTGATATGTATCTTTTTATTGAAAAAGGACTGAGAGGAGGAATAAGTTATATTTCAAACAGATACAGTAAAGCAAACAATAAATATATGAAAGATTATAATTCAAAAGAAGAAAGTAAATACATTATGTACCTTGACGCCAATAATCTTTACGGTTGGGCTATGTGTCAACCTTTACCCTCTGGAAACTTTAAATTTATATCCGAAAAACAATTTAAGAAATTAATTGCAAAAGATAAAACTAACTTTATAATGGAATGTGATCTTGAATATCCAAAAGAATTACATAAAACCCACAACGATTATCCTTTAGCTCCTGAAAAAATAAAAATACCAGATCAATGGCTTTCTGATTATAGTAAAAATATTAAAACAGAATTTGAAATAGGAAAAAGTAATGTAAAGAAGTTAGTTCCAACTTTAATGAAAAAACAAAATTATGTAGTTCATTATAAAAATCTTGAACTATATACACAATTAGGGTTAAAAGTAACAAAAATACATAAAATATTAACTTTTGACGAAAGTCCTTGGTTAAAAAAGTATATTGATTTTAATACTCAAAAAAGATCTAAAGCAAAAAATTCATTTGAAAAGGACTTTTTTAAGTTAATGAACAACTCTGTATTCGGTAAGACGATGGAGAATTTACGCAAGAGGGTTAATATTAAATTAACACATGATGAAAATATTTTATTAAAATACATAGCCAAACCTTCATTTGTTAGTTCAACGATGTTTAACTCTAACCTTTTTGGTATTCATAGAATAAAAGAAAGTTTGTTATTAAACAGACCTTGTTATGTTGGAATGTGCATTCTAGATTTATCAAAATATTTAATGTATGATTTTCATTATAATTATATTAAGGAAAAGTACGAGGGTAATTGTAAATTATTGTTTACTGACACTGATTCATTATGTTATGAAATAAAAACCAAAGATGCATATAAAGACTTATAAGGACAAAGATTTATTTGATAATAGTGATTACGATAGTAATTCAAAGTTTTATTTTGATTACAACAAAAAAGTAATTGGAAAATTTAAAGATGAAGCTGCTGGTGTAGTAATTGTTGAATTTGTTGGATTAAGAAGTAAAATGTATTCATATTTATTAGAAAATGAAGTTAACATTAAAAAATGTAAAGGAATTAAAAAACTTGTTGTTAAGAAAACAATAGTTCATAAAAATTATAAAGATACTTTGTTTAATTCAACCCAAAGTAATCACACCTTTAAAGTTATTCGTTCTGATAAACACAATCTTTCCAGTTATGTTATAAATAAAACATCTTTATCATGTTATGATGATAAAAGATATATTCTTGATAATGGTATTGATACATTAGCTTATTCTTAAATTAATTAAAGTTTTTATTAAAGTTTTTATTAAATTATAGAACCATAAATTGTTAACTGAATATTTTTAACGTTTAAAGAATTAATATAAATAACATCATTTATTTTAAATTTATTAGCATAATTAATAGAAATAGATTCATTTTTTCTGTTATTTTTTACATCGTAACTTTGAAGAATTACATTTTCTTTATTTTTTAATTGTAATTTAGCTTCTCCTTTATCTAATTTAATTGCATCAACAAGAATAATTAAAATGCAATTAAAACTAATTCTTACATTATTACCACCCTGAACTAAACCAGGACTAGCATTTACAGTTTTCCATTGAAATAATCCACCATCGGTATCTTGGGTATAACTTGTTAAAAACAATGGAGGTTTTCTTATTAATTGTCTTTCTATTTGTTTTTCTATTTTATTTACTTTTTCATTTATATTATTGAATATTCCCATTATATTAATTATTCCAGTTAAATTTCAGTTAAATAAATGTCCTTTTTTATTAAAATAATTTATAATAGTTTGTTCATTTACTCTTTGATTATTAATTTTTAGTATTTTATACAATAAATCATACAATGGTACTTTATCTTGTAACATTTTAATGAAAAATAAACAATAATATCCACAAAGCATACTTGTTTTGTCTTGATATTGAACATTGTTGTATTTTACATTTGGTATATACTTAATTACTTCTTTTGGTGGAGGAAGTCCAAATGGGTCGAAATACATGTTATTTAAATAACAAACCCAATGTGTTCCAGGACCAACAGAGTCGTCCAAATTTATAATTCCACATTCAACCTTTTCTTTTAATTTTAATTTTGGTAGACCTGTGGTCTCCGAGAGTTTCACTCTTGGTAAATTATTTCTACTAAATACACCCCTAAAGTTTTTAATTTTTAATTGTTTTACCCATTGTTCAATTTCAAAGTTAGATATTGGTTTGTTTATAAATTTTATTTTTTTTTTTACTATAGGAATTCGTCTGTAAGGTCTCCGTTGAGAATCAATCTGTAGTCCTTTCCCACTTAACAAAGATGTAATCAAAGGTATTCCTAGACTAGCAGCCAGCATACCCAAAAAGCCACCATTTTGTCTCTGTTTTTGTGTTAATTTAATCACTCCAGATCCTACTAGTTGCTTTCTTTGATTAAATGTAAGATATGGTGATATCATATTTCTCTTATCATTAGCTACTGAAATCATACCATTTCCAAGTATTTTACTAACACCAGTACTGGCTAGCCCAGACAAAGCACCAATGCCTAAAGGGGCTAATATTTTTGGAGCTATTTTTGCTGCCATTGGAAGAATTGTTTTTCCTAACAAACCAGCCAAAGCTCCTAAAAATCCACCATTTTGACCTTGACTGGACATCTGTTTTTTTGAAATTGTAATTTCTAATCCCTTCTTATTTGCAACAGCTTTTTTAATTTGATTAATTTGTGTTTTTGTTAAAAGTAAAGGGAAGTTTCCACGTAATTGTTCATGTTTTAATCTAAAAGTATGTGGAATTTTGTTGTTGTAGGCTCGGGCTAAATTTTTCTTTTGTCCATCTGTAAGGTTAATTTTATATTCAATATAATTTGATGTCATTATATATAAATTATATTTATTTTATTTAAACAATAACAAGTTCATTTCCAATAGTATTTATTTCAACTGTTTCTTCATACAATACAATTGCGTAAATACGATATCTTGCAGTGGGAAGTGTATTTAATTTAGCTGTTAATGTAATCTGCTTAGGATCATCTGTAGTTACTTCCTTTTTATATTCCAAGTTAAAATGAATAAATCCAAATAAACTATTAAAGTTTGATCTATTTAAGAGACTTCCAGTAGTTTTGTTATTTTGTTTATAATAATAATTAATTACATCATCATATATTCTTGATATACTTGTGTATTCTGTTTCTGGATAAAAAACACCATTACCAACTTCAAGACGACAAGAACTCAAAGTACAAGCATCACCTACTGCATTAACTTTAAATGTATCTAATAAATGTGGATTCATTTCTTGATTATTACTTTTATCAGGTCGTTGTAAATAAACAAATACATGTTGTGGTTTTGTTACACCAGCTGTTATTCTAAAAATTGTATTAATCTGTTGTGTATCAGTTGATTGTGTCACCATTTCCCTAAGGTATGACCATCTTGCTTTTTTAAATCTTTCAGTAGTAATTAGATCAAACCCAAATTCATTGAAAATTAAACGTGGAACCCATAGAATTAATTTTGTTACAATTACCCTACCAGGATCAGCAGCATTAGCTCTAAAAATTAATTCATCATCATCTGTCAGCTGCAGTGTTATTTGAATTTGACTTGGAGGTAAAATATTAGTTTCTAAACCCTGAAAAAATGAATAATTATTTAATGGAATCTTAGTATTTACCTCATTATTTTTCTTGATTAAATCCTTTCTAATAGCAAACCCCGAATTATCATCAGCAGCAGCAGTAGCAGTAGTATCTAAATAGATAAATTCATTTGTTCCAGTTGATTTTACATAATCTTCAGATAGTTCAACCAAACTCTTTACATTTATTACTTTGTATAAATTATTACAATCATAAACAATTTTTCCATTTTGTTTAACCACTAACTGATCAATTAATGAAGCTGCATTATTAATTAGAGCGATTTGGGCTCCATCATACTCAGCACCATCAGCAAGCTTATTTACTTTAAAACTTACTTCAAAATAACCATTAAACCAATCAAAATATGAACTTCTATCATTAATTGTAAAGTGATATCCGTTTTTTTTGTTGCTTAACATTATTTCCCAAGACAGATATTAATGGTGTATCTAATTGAATAGGAGTTAATTCATATCTTTCGCAATATTCTTTTGTTCTAAACATGTATATATTATATATTATTTTTTTTTTTATTTTAGTTTTTATTTTATTTTTTATTAAAGTTAAAACTTTAGTTTTTATTTTATTTTTTATAAATTAATCTGTTAATACGTTTTTGTTGAGCTGAAGTTCCAGCACGAGCTAAAGTCCCAGATCCTGACAATATTCTATTTATTCTCATATGAATATCCTCCTCATTATCATTATTATTTTTATTATTTTTACTGTTATTCTTTTCTTGTAATTCCTTAGCAATTAAATTACCAACTGCTGGAGCAGGTTTCTTTTTAAGTTTTTCAACAATTTTAGCTGCAGCTAAATTTCCAACTTCTGTTCCAACCTTTTTTGTTCCACTTTCAAGTGCTGCTTTTCCTGCTGTTTCCAAAGCTTTTTTTCCAGCTGTGCTAATTGAGGATTGAATTAATTTCGTTAAAGTGTCAAAGATACCTGTCCCGTGTATGATTTCTTTTCCTGTGTGAGCATCAACATAAATAAATATTCCTTTATTTTTGTCATAACCTTTCTTGTACATTATATAAAACTAAAAGTTTTTAATTAATTTCTTTTAAAATTAGTGTAAAACTTGTTTCAACCTCATTAAAATTAATTATTCTACCAAATACATCTGTAATATATATTCTAATTGAATTTATAATATATTTATTAATTTCAGAATATCCAACTCTTTGTGGTTCTTTTGTAAATGGATAAGCTCTTGTTAAATCTGCAGTACTTAAAGCATAGATAATATCACTGAAATTACCATCAACAAGTGAATTATCAATAAGATCACAATGAATATAAATTGTATCCACAGAGTTAGTTATATTTGGTGTTTTAGTTCCCCATTCAGTTTTGTCTAATTTTTTTTTCTCAAATCCAAGCAATGTATGAAAATTTGATATTTCCAAATCCAACTTAAAATTATCTGTAATTGAAATCAAAATCTTAAAACTACTTAAATCAAATTCCAAACTTATTGGAGCAATTTCTGATTTATCAAATTCATAATCATCATTACTTATTAATGTTTCCCTAATATAATTATTAATATCTGTGTAACTGTAAGAACCATTGTAAATATAATATCTTTCCATTCTTTACCATTATGATAACGAATTCTTTTATTGTCATATCATCACTAATATTATGCCAAGAATAGGTCATAGTGTTAATACTATCTAAACCAACAACATAAGTTTATTTTTATCTAAAATTAAAGAACGACTAAATCTGATTGTAAAATCACTCGGTTTATTTTTATTATCTTTAACTGTTTCAGAACTTAATACTATTTTTTGTTCCATTTTATAATAATTAAAAACTTTAATTAATAAACTAATTCAAGAAAAAATAATTTTTATATAACTTTTCATGTTGTTCTGGTAAAGAGAATTCATTTTTAATAGTTCATCAATTATTCTAATACCTTCATTTTTTAGTTCTTCATTTATATTTCCAGCATTAATTGAACCACAAATTAACTCCAAGTCATTAACCAATTCTTTTGGATTACATGGACAAACATCATAACCTTGTCCCCTAATTACTTTTTTAAATTTCATAGATCTTTTATTGATAGGTAATCCTGACTTTTCTGTTAATTCTTTAAATATTTTTATTGAATGAATTGAATGCTTTTCTTATTGTTATATCTTTTATTAATCAAATCAATTAAATCATCATCTACTTTAGTGTTAATTACTTCTTTTCCAGTTATTCTATCCTTAGCAATTAACTTATTTTGACCATAAAGTTTATTTAAGTTAATAATTAAATTACCATATTGTCCATTTGGTGAAACTTTATATGGGTTATGATGTTTTATTCCTTGTCCATCTTGTCTAAATGTAGGAGTTAAATTAAAAGTATTTATCAACCGTTTTTTGTACTTTATGAGTTCGTTTTGTTTATGTTTTAATTCTTTTGTTATTTCTCGTTTATATGGATCTTTTGATCTTGATTTGCTAGCTATCAGACCGTTTAGCTTCACAATATTCGTAGTAACATTACCTATTGTATTTTGGACTTTGTCTTCATATATTTTATTAGGATCAGATTCATCTGCAGTAAAAAAGTCAAACATTTCAGACGGTTTGGAATATCCATATTCTTTTAAAACATCAGTATCCAAACCAGCATTCAAATCTACTGTAGGTATTTCCTTTGCTTTCGGCCTTGTCATAACAATTTCAGAAAATTCTTTCGGTTCTCCAGTTGTATCATACTCACCTTCTTTTAATGGTTGTAATCGTGTTGGTTCTCGGAATAGTTCTTCCAAACCCATAGTATCTTCCGGCGATAATAATCGTGTTGGTTCTCGGAATGGTTGTGGTAATGGTTGTAATGGTGGTTCTTGGAATAGCTGTGGTACACCCTGGTATGTTTGTATGTCTTTCATTTCATCACCTAATAACGCTAATTGTTGTTTTATTCCAGGTAATGCTTTTAACTGACTTGATAATTGTTCTTTTTGACTTTCTATTTTTTCAGTAATTGGCTTATAAATTTCAGTATACATATCCCGATTTGTAGCTTTTCTTATTTTTTCTCTCATTATTTCTTCTCTAAGATTTCTCATCTTTTGTCCGACTATTTTTTTTCTTATTATCATTTCATTAAGTTTTGATTGCATTTATATAATAATGTAAGATAATGTAAAATAATGTAAAATAATGTAAGATAATGTAAGATATTGTAAAATAATGTAATATTATATAAATGGAAATTCCAAATTATGATACAAAAAATGATAAATCCAATAACTTTAAACAATTTTATCCTTTTATGCCAGATTCATGTTTTAGAATGTTAATATGTGGATCGTCAGGATCTGGAAAAACAAATACATTAATGCATATACTTCGAAAACCTCTTATATATTATGATAAATTATACTTGTATGCTAAAAACTTAGAACAATCTAAATACCAAGATTTAATTAACAACTTAAATCAAATTGCAAAAAAAATTAAAGTAGATCCAAATGAAATACTTGAATATTCAGCTGATCCCGACCAAATTGAACCTTGTGAGAATCTTGAATCAGAAAAACAAAAAGTAGTAATATTTGATGATTTTGTATGTGAAGATAAAAAAGTTCAAAATGAAATAACAAAATACTTTATTCAAGGACGTCACAAAAACTGTTGTGTTATTTATTTAAGTCAGTCTTACTATAAAACACCAAAAGATATTCGAATTAACTGTTCACATTATATTTTATTTGAAAGTCCAGGTAAAATGGAAAATAATAGGATTTGCGATGAACAAAATATAGATCGTGATACTTTTGCTAATGCAACAAATCAAAAATATGATTTCTTATATATTGACAAACCAAGGAAGTTTTTAAGAAAAAACTTTACTGGTAATATATAATAATTATATAATGGGAGTTTTTAATGATGTAAAACAAATTAATCAACCTGACAGTATAAGTAAAGTTAAATTTGATATTGATTTAAGTGATTATGCTACTAAAAAGCAATTCAAAAAGCTTAAAAAGGAAACGGAATCGTATCTTCACAGAAATAAGGAACTTGATAACACAATGAATAGAGCATTAGATATGGGAGGTAATGAAATAATCAACCTAGGAAATCCAGATAAACCCAACGATGCAGTTTCAAGACGGTTTGTGTATAAAAAAATTCAAAGTGTAATAGATGACTATAAACTTGAAGATGTCAAAAGTATAAAACAAACACTAGAAGTAGAAGTAAAGAATATTGAAGAATTAACAAAAGATTTTAAAAAGAATTCATTATTAATTAATCAATTACAAGGTAAAATTGAAGAAGAAATGAAAGCTATGACTGATT
>NW_026461180.1:0-25746 GCF_021730395.1 Mercenaria mercenaria | reverse complement strand
ATAAACACAAAATGGGCCCCACACACAAAAACCCAACATTTGGAAAAAACAAAAAAACAAAGGAACACAGTGGGGCCCCTTTGGGGAACGATCTATTAAGCAACCACGTTCTGTTGACATAAAAAATGATATACGCGGTCTAAGCGTAACCATATTTTTTTTTAAACATTACACGGTTAATTTTAACCGCTTCGAAGCCCAAATATAAAGGTTTAGGTTTAAAAAAATGTTAATTGAGACTCATTTGATGCCTCATTTTTTCCTGACCTTTTACGGACCCCCTAACCTGTTGTGATTAAAAAAATAAAAATACGCTTCAAAGTTAAAAAAAAAAGCCAAAAACTAAACGATAATTTTTTGAAAAATTATGATTTTCTTCTTTAAAAAATTTCAATCAAAAAATTTTTTTTTGTCAAATTACGTTGAAAAAACTTCATCATTGAAAACCCTTTTTGATTTTAAAACGTGCAGAGAACAAAATATTAAATGTTGGTTTAAATTTCGGGGGGGTTTTAAATACGGGAAAAATTTTCCGCAGTTTCCATAAATTGTTTTCATGTCCCAAATAAACAACGATTTTAAAATCCACTCGCGGCTTTTCAAATTTTTGTGTGTTGCAACCGATACAATGTAACAGTTTTCGGCCCCGTGCCAATGGACGCAAACCACAGGTTTTTTACGAATTTTATAAAAAAAAAAAAAACGACACTATGTTTCGGCGTACTTTTTTAGGGTTTGGATTTTTGCTTTTTCGGGAATTTAGGTTAAATGTGGGGTCTGGGCGGTTTAAAATTTTTTGCCAGTTTTAACTCTGACACGGCAGATATTTACTGGCGGCAAAAAGTTTGCCCCTTGGGGGTTTGTTGGCCCCGTTTGCAAATTGGGGGGGGGGTTTTTTTATTTTTTTCGAAATTTAAGCGGAAAAAATTTTCCCCAACTTTTGATTTTCAAAGTTTTTTTTTTTCCTCAACATTCTTCTACGTACATGTCGTTAACCCCTTCAAAAATGTCGTTTAAAAATTTTGGACCGGGGGAAGTATTAATTCATTTAAAAGACCCCAAATTTTAAAAAACTGTTTTTCAATTATAAAATAAAAGTATATAAAATAAAAAAAATTATCAATTCAATTTAAATATACCCCCAAGGGTTACAAAATTTTTGGTTTGATTAGAAATTTAAACCCCGGAGCGGCTTTTCAAGGGGCCCTGAGCTTACATCGTATGTTCATAGTTAATTTAAAAACGTTATTTTTTTTTATATAGATATTTACGGACAAAATATCGGCCCCTAACGAAAAAAGCCCGAAAAATTTAGGAAAAGGTTAATGAAAGACAGAGTCTCGTGATATAAATAAAAAAAATTAAAATTGGAAAAATCATTTTGGTACCCTTTTTTTTTGAAACACTTGAAATCGTTCTCGGCCCGAAATTTTTCATTGGGTTCTATTTCTTGGTTTTGGTCTCCTTGTTTTAGGAATAAAACAAATTTTTTATTTAAATTTTCCTCCCGGGTAGTGTGCTAGTGTTAGATCTTCTGTTGGCATCTGTTTTTTCCTTTTTGATGAATGCAGGGATTTGGCATGTTTCATATTTCCGATAGCTAGGATCCCGAAAAACCCCTTGTCAACAATGAAAAGTCATTTTCAGCTCAAAGCTTTTTATTTCTTCGAATCTGTCTGCATTGAAAGTTAATAACGTGCGTCACGGGTTTTCCTCTGCAGGTGGGTCCGATTTGGTGACAAGTCCAGGGTTTGTTAAAATACCATTGGTTTTACTAAGGGTTGCCTTATGATGTAAATGCGCTTTAAAAATTTGAAAGTTTGTCTTTTTGTATGTAAACATACGTTCCCTCTAAAAAAAAGCATATTTTTGGCTGACGTCACCCCTATCTGTCCCAAAACAGCGACTGAGCAAGATTCTTGGTGTTTGCAATAATTTCTTGCCTGGTATATGTGAAGCCCAAAATTTTCGCCGGAACAAATGCTCCAATAATGCACTTCTTACATTTGAAATTCCCTTGGGGAACTTGAGGCGTTACCCCTAAAATTTTTGGGAAAAATTTTGTTTAAATTTGCCAGTTTTAATTTAAACGGGAAGAGCCCAATACTTTTCCGGATAGTCTGGTGAGCCCCAAAATATGCTTTTCTATACAAAAGGAAAGAGGTCTTCAAAGTCGCGCTTGGTCCATAAATTCTTTATAATTGTTATCTCAATTTGTCAAAAATAAGCCTTTCATTTGTTCTGTGTTTCCCTTTCTTATACCCCCGATCAATTAAGATATTTGTTCTGCTAAAGATGTGTCTGTGGTTAGAACGTTTTGGGGATCCTCTGAAACTCCCTCATTATCTTTGGGGATGTTTTGCTAGCTGAAAGATAGGGAAAACATACCGAAATGCTGCTTCTGCAAAAGGAAAAAAACAGATGAAAAGAAGATGCTAACACTGCACTAGAATACAAGCAGATAGTACGGAGGTAAATTGATAATTATGTGTTTTTCCTATAAAAAGGAGCCAACCTTTAGTTTAAAATGCAAAATATCGGGCGCGGGGAAGAATTATTAGTGTTCGATAATAAGGTCCGTAAAATGACTATTCCCAAAGTTCAATGTATTTTTTTTTATATGTAGTAGACTGTGTTTTCATTATTTTCCTAACATTTTCGGGGTTTTTTATTGAAAGTATAGGAGAGTTTTTTTGCACTTGATGTAGAAAAAATTTTTTTGGTATAAACATGTTTGAGCTTTTTGGTGTTATATTTATGTAATTATCCCGATTTACTGAATTATGTATATAAAAATTTATCAATTATCATGATTATACTTCATAAAAAACCGGATTTTGTTATTTAAAAAGAGAAAAAAAATTTGTAGATTATATCTGATGAAATTTAAATTTATTTTGCAGTTTTTAAAGCGAATAAAATGTTACAAGTAAAAAAAATATTAATTTCAAACAACATATTAAAATACTTAAAACTAAAAAATTTTTAAAAAGAAAGGAAAATTTTTTCAAAAAAAAAATCTTTTTTTTTGGGCAAGGGTATATGGCTTGATGCTCCCCTCCAAATTGTACGCCCCTGAATACCTTTTGTTTTTTATCTTTGATGCAGAAATATTCCTGAAAAATTTTATGTATTTTTTTTGGTAATTTTGTGTAAAACAAAAACCCCCCCGTGCGATTATCAGGTTATCCCCAAAAACCGTGTGATTCTCACGCCGCCGGAAATTTTCCCAAAATATACTATATTAATTTGTCCATTTGGTTAACTGCGTTTAAATGTCACATTGTTAATTAAGGTGACTTATGGCCCCGTGTGCCGGGGTTTTGTTCTCTATTTTGTATATATGCCTTTTCAGATTTTGTACGTAAACACAAGCCCTATAATAAAAGATTTCTTATCTTTCTTATAGGGAAAACCCCTTTTAAGAAAATTTTTAAATTAAAATACTTTTTTAAATTTTCCCTTTTTTTTTAAATACGTTGCTTTGGGCTCACCCCCGAGTTTCTTCCCCCTAAATTTAAAAAAAATTCCATTAAATGCTGGAATCATTTTTGAAAAAATTAATACATCGTACTCGTATTTTAATATGTTTTAAAACCCGGGGAAGGTCTAATAGATCAGTTGTTCCCAATTAGACTAACAACGCCCTTTTTAATATTAACGGCCCCGCCGCCGCAAAAATTTAAGAAACCCGCTTCTGTTTGTTTCTTTTAAGAATAACTGTCTTTAAAACATTTGATTTTAATGCATCCGGAAAAAATCACTTCAAAATTTAAATTCCACGGGGTCCCCTGTTCCCGAGATAATTGTCAATACAAAATATTTTTTTTTTTAAATAAAAAATAAATTATTTTCATCAAAACGTTATTACATTTTGTGTGCCCCCTTGCGAGGGCCCTCAAGCCACGCACTGGAAAATAAGTTTTAAAATAGTGCAGAAGCCATTCTAAATTCATTTTTGCATTATAAGGGTATATCATATATACGCCCCCGCATAGACATTTATCGTGTATACCCTCACTGCCGCCCCTGGATTTTTTAAAGTTCGTTTCAGTTACTACCCGCCCTGGATTATTAAAGATTTATCAGTTAAAAATTTTGGGTTTTTAAAAAAAAAAGTACGGAAAAGTTTAACAATTTAACACTATTTAAAAAAGGGGGTTTTCCTTTTTTCTTAAAATATATTGCTTTTAGCACCCCCGAGTTGTACGCATCTGAATATTAAATATCATTTGATAATCTTGTAGGGTTTTTGTTTTAATGTCTAAAACGAAAAACACCGTATATTTAAACATTGCTGCACGTTTTTTCTCTATCAAAAGGGTATTTATAATCGCCCCTGGTTTTTATAAGCTAATCATTAAACTTTTTCGTTTTTTTGCAGACACAAACAATTTATAATTGTTTTCGAAGATAGGTAGATTTCTTTATTTTTTAAAAAAAAGGGAGCATGCAAGTAACTTATTTTTCCCACCCAAAAATAGTCCGCTTATACAAAATATAATTGTTTCCTTAAAAAAAAAATTTTTACCAAAATATTATTATTTTTAGTATGCCGCACGTTTTTTCCCCAAATTTTTCCGCCCCGGTTCCTAATATTATATCAGAAATTAGATAAAATATTAAAACTACTAAAAAAAAAGATTTGATTATATTTAGAAAAAAAACCCCATTTTTTTTTCAAAGTATGTGGCTTTGAGAAAACCCCGAATTGATACGCCCCTGAACCCCCCCCCCCCCCCCAATTTTTTTATCCCCATTGATCAGAATCATTCAAAATTTTTTTATGTATCATTTTGGTTATATATTAAAACTAAGCCCCCGTGCGATTACCCGGCTATACCGGAACGTGGTTCTACGCCCCCGCGTAATTATCCCGGGGTGGTAATATGTTCACTGTGTAAAAAATTCAATTCTTATTATTGGAAAGGAAATAACCATCGTTTGTTGTGTGTGTTTTTTTTGATTTCTTTAATGATCTTATGATAACATATTTTAGTCGCAATATTTGCATTTTTAAACAAAAACCAAAGTGGTTAAACCTAAGAGGGTTTTACTCTTTACCCCGGGGGGGGGGGGAAAAATTGGGGACTTTACCATCCAATCACTGTTTAAGCGAGTTTTTTAACTAAGAAAAGGGTTTTGGGAGGCAGTACAAAAAACTAAAAAGTAAAGAAGAAAGTGGTTGCGAAACTTTAATTTCTCGCACAAAAAATGAAAAAATATATAGAACGGAATATAAAAAAATGTATTTTAATTATATTAAAATAATTACACCTCATGTATTTTTATTTTAATTTTATCATCTATGCCTTTGACCTGTTTTTGTAATTGTGAAAATCTTTAAATTTCTTATCTGTAGACGGGGGGAAAATGTCAAAATATGCAAAAACAATTTAAACTTAAAAAATTTGTTTCGTATGTTATTTGAATTTTTTTTTTTTTTACTTGTAACATTTTTTTCGCGAAGAACTGCAAATAAAATATTAAATTACAAAAGATATTAATTAGTTTTTTTCTTCTTTTCAAAAAAGAAACCCCGGTTTTTAAGATTTTTTAATCAGAATAATTGATAAATTTTATGATGTATGAAATTCGCAAAGGCATAATAATTTCGATTTATAACATCAGAATAGTTTAAAAAATTTTTATAAAAAATTGTTTACTACAAATGAAAAAAATACTTTATGTATTTTTCAGAGGAAAACACAGAATTGCTTTAAAAAACTATGTTTAATATAACGATTCAACTGCTTTTTATATTCTCTGTATCCAAAAATGTCAATTTTTGGGGGTTGTTTCTGGACCATAATCCCCCCCAGTTGCGCGTGCCATACTTTTCTTTCCCTGTGTGCTTGCATAATCAAAAAACCAAAAATGGAGCCACGTGAGCACAAACCCCCGACAACTCGACTCCCATCGCGCACTTGAAATCCCGGAAACAACTTCAGTCGCTTTTTTGACGAATAAAAGTGTGTAAGCTTAGATGACAGTGCCTGCTTTAAACCCTGCCCTGAAAAGGTATTGTCTTTCTAGTATATAAATGTTGATTTTTCTGTCAGTTGCTCTTGCTTAAACCCAGCTGCATTTTAATTTGGAAAGTCCCAATGAAATTCTCTCAATGAATTTGTAAAAGCGGGGAAAATTAAAACATCAAAATTCAGCGGACTCCTAACAGGGATTTTCGTTCAAAAAGTGATTTTCAACGGAAGTTTTAAGATCGTTTTTTTCATTTTGACAAATCAAACATTTTCCTTCCAAGTGCGGTGTTGTTTTTCTTTCGCGCTCAATGGAGGAACGTATTTGTGGATATCGCGCATACTATTTTTACAAAATCCTTGATGAAGGGAAACCCTGCGTTGTTGGTAAAACTGTCTAAGTTTCCCAACGCTTGCCCTGGCTTTGCGGCTCTACTCCCCATTGATTTAAAGAGAAAAAAAGAATGGACGTAAAAGTAATATTTTAGATGGGGGAAAATGTTGAGATTGATTTACGTTTTAAAATATAAGTGGACTACATACATTAAGCGGCCGATATCTTGTATTTTTTTTGACATAATAATTATAAGACTAAACAAAGTTAGAAGCAACATGTTAAAACTGTATTAGTTTATGCTGGACTAAATCCGTCCGCATTTAACAGGGTTCGAAAAATACGACTTTCGGGTCGGGGGCCGACAATTAACCTTGCCCAAAAAACTCTACAAAAAAAAAAAAAAAGACAAATATCAAACAGGGAATGCCAGCCCAAAAAAAGCAGCCCCCCCAAAAACGAAACCAAGCACGCAGACGCGTAAACCATAAACACACAATAGACGCGCCCACCAAACCCAAACACATTAGGAAAAAACGAACAAAAAAAAGGAACATGGGGCACCGCCCTTTAAACCGTATTAAGCAACCACTTTTGTGACTCAAAACTGATATAGCGGTTAAGAGTAAACATATTTTTTTTAAAAATTACGGTTAAAAAATTAAACCCCTTCGAAGTCCCAATATCACAGGTTTTGCGAATTAAAAAAAAGTTAATTTATGACTCTTTGACTGTCCCTCAGTTTTTACCGCAATATCTACGGACAACCCCCAACCGTGTTTGTGTTAAAAAAAATAACAATACGCTTCAAAGATAAAAAAAAAAGCCGATAACTAAAACATAATTGTTTGATAATTAGACTTTTCTTCTTAAAAAAAAATTTAATACGAAAATATTTTTTTTACAAAAAACGTAGAACTTTAATTCTTATTTACAACCTTTTTGAGTTCAACGTGCATGAGAAAAATAATTTAACTGCTTCGTTTAAATTATCGGGCGGGGGTGAATACGAGGTAAATATATTCCCCGTTTCCTAAATTGATTTTAGTGTCCCAAATTTAAAAACGATTTAAAGTTACTTGGGCTATTCAAAAAAATATTTGTGTATGCAACCCCTGATTCAATTTTAAAAAGTTAAAGGGACGGCCCCATTTGGCACGCAAAAAACCCAGGTATTTTATACAGAATTTTAAAAAATAGCACTATGTTGACAGGCGTCACTGTTATAGTTTGGTTTTTTATGCTTTTCGGTGAAATTTAAGGTTTAAAAAGTAGGATGGGGAGGGTTTTAACTATTGAAATGCATTATATCCATATGTATCACGTGAGAAATTTTCTGTGCGGGGCCAAAACGTTTTCCCCAAAACTCAGGGTTGTGTGTTAGAGCCCCCGTCGTCCAAATTTTTTTTGTGGGGGTTTTTTTTTTTAATTTTATTGTAAATTTAACAGACGGAAAAAATTGTCAATTACCATGATTTATCAAGAAAAATTTTTTCTTTCCATCAAATTCTTTACGTACATGTCATTAACCCTTCTAAAATTGTTTAAAATTTCAGGAAGGGCAAGTATTATTCATTTTAAAAGCAATTTCAAATTTTAAAAATTTAAAATAAAAGTATCATAAAATAAGTAATATCAATACAAAATTCATATACAAGGAATTAAAAAAAGTTATGGTTTTTAACAGAATTCAAACCCATGGTAGGTGCTTTTCAAATCCCCGAGCTTACCCCCGCGCTATGTTCCTTTAAATTTAAATAAAATCGTTATTTTTTTTTATATAAAATATTTACAGAAAAAATTCGCGCACAATAAGAAAACGCGAAAATTTAGGAAAGGTTAATGAAAGCGCCGTTTCGTGCATATAAAAAAAAATAATTGGAAATTTGGGAATAGCATTTTTTAAAGGGCTTATTTTCGAAGCATATGAAAATTTGTTCTCGGCCTGATTTTTTTGATTTGATTTTTACTATGGGGGTTTTTGGGTTCCTTTTTTTAGGGGAAAAAAAAAATATACTATCAATTTACCTCCGTGACTAGTGTGCTAGTGTTTGCATCTTTGTTGGCATCGTTTTGTCCTTTTTTATGAATGCAGGCATTTCGGCATGTTTCCCCTATTTCCGAAAACTAAGGGAAACCGAAAAACCCCTGTCAACAATGAAAACGTTTTTCAGCTACAAAGCTTTTTTTTTTGAATAGTCTGCATCATGTAAAATTAATATACGTGCGTCATGGTTTTTATCTGCAGGTTGGGTCCCTTATGGTGACAAAGTACCCATGGTTTTTAAACACCATTGGTTTTTAAAAAGGGGTTTCCCCTTTTTGGGAGCTAAAAGCCGTCTTTAAAAATTAAAGTTTGACTTTTTTTGTATGTAAAAATACGTTTCCCCTAAAAAAGCATTTTTGGCTGATGTACCCAGTTCTATCCCAAACAGGACGAGTAGAGGTCTTTTGTTTTTTAATAATTTCTTCCGGTATAAGTGCAAGACCAAAATTCGCCCAACAAAAAGCCCAATAATGCATTCTTAACTTGAATTTTCTTCGGAAAATTTACGGCGTTATCCCCAAAAATTTTTGGGAAAAAGTTTGTTTGATATGCCAGACTTTTAAATTTTAAAGGAGAGTCCAATACGTTCTCGGATCGTATGGTGAGCTCCCAATATGCTTTTATTTAAGGAAAAGGGTCCTCAAAATCTGTCTGTTAAGTCCAGTAATTCTTTATATTTGTTATTATGTTGTCAAAATTAAGCCCCTTTATTTGTTCTGATGCATTCCTTTTTTTTATAGCCCCCTCAATTAAGATATTTTTTTGCTATAAAAAACTTGTTTTGGTTAGAAAGTTTATGGGGATCCTCTGAAATTTGTCATTATCTTTCGGGTGTTTTGCATGCTGAAAGATATGGGAAAAAATACCCAAACCCGCATTCATGAAAAAAAGGGAAAAAACAGATGACAACGAAGTTCTAACACTAGAAGAATATAGCAATGTCACGGGGAAATTTATAAAATAGTTGATTGATAAGTCATAGATGTACATGTAATATATAAATTACAGATGTGATTTTTTTTAAAGTATAGGGAAATACGATCATTATATATTTTCTAATTTTTTTTATATTTGGCGAGTTAAAGTTTCTGAACCCCAGTTTTCTTTACTTTTTAGTTTTGTGTACTCCCCCCCCGCCCTTTCTTGAGTTCAAACTCGCTTTTGCGGGGGGATTTTGATGGTCTAGTCTAAATTTCCCCCCCCTTCTCCAACCCTTTGGGGGGGAAAAAGTACCCTGCTTTAAGGGTAGACCATTGGTTTCTTTTAAAACATGCAAAAAAAAATTTCTGACTAAAAAAATTTTTAATAAATCCATTAAAAAATCAAAAAAAAAAAACACACACAAAATTTGGGGTTATTACTTTCCAATAGTAAGTTATTGTTTATCTTAAAAGTTCTAAATGATGTGGGTCATTTTAGTGAAGAAAAACCATGTATCTAATGGTCGATAAATACACTGTGGGCACCCCTTTTTATAAACATCAAAAATAATAAAAGGTATAGTCGGAAAGTTGATTTCAAAAAGCATCGTTTTGTAATTGGTATAACCGGGGTTATCAGAAGTAAGTTAAAAAGGTTGATCAAATTTGAAACGGTATTTTGGCCCAAATAAATTGAAGATGGGGTGTCGGTTTTTTTTTATGTTTCTTTGTTTTGTAAAATGAATTAAGAAGTATTAAAACATTACAGGATTTCTTTTAGAAGCAAAACAATGCAAATAATGTCACTGTGGCATTTTTAGACAAAGGTGAAATCATTTACATTTTGTTTTCAGTATAAAATTTATGAAACGGCTCATTTAACCCTTTTTTCAATGAAATATTTCATATCGTATATGTATTTATAGGTTAACATCTTCATGACGGAGCGAAAATAAAAAACAACGCGATTTTGTTGTGGAACGTCAGAATCGCAAAAAAACGTTTTCTTTTATTAATGTCGTGAAATGTGTATTTTACTTAATTGTCATTTTAAAACAATAAAAAACTTTATTTTTGGTTAAGGAATTGGATTGTCCCAAAAAAAAAAAAAAAAAAAAAAAAAAAAAAAAAAAAAAAAAAAAAAAAGAAAAAAATATGATGGGCCGTTTTTCCCTTAAAACGAAACCAGTCCTTTTTGGGGCCTCGGTGGCCCAGTGGATAATGTCTTGTTCGTTTACTTGCCTTCACCCATGTGGGGTTTAGCCCATAAGGGCTTGAATTTTTTCCAAAAAGCTATCCCGCTGGTTACAAAAGGTCGGTTTTTTACCCCAAATGCTCGCCGTGATGAAAAAATGCAGGAAGGGCACCCTCAAAATAGAATGTCGCCAATGACCATAATTGTGTCGGTGCGAAATTAAAAACCCAAAAAAACAAACAAATAAAAAAAATTTTCTGAAAAAAAGTGTTTCCCGGGTACCCCTGATGGATTAATTGGAAATATTAAATTTAATTTTTGTTTTTAAATGTTTTGTGAAAAACGGGTATTTCGCTTTTAACATCTTAAAAGTGCAAAGGCAATTTAACATAAAAAAAGTAAAGCACGATACATAATTTGTTTAAATAAAAAAGTAAATTTGCAAAAGAGAAGGTATGTTAAGGAAGTTTTAAAATAGGTTTATTATTTCTATTTTTCCCCAAAAAATAGTTTTCCTGTCAACTGTCAATAAGTGATAGGATCTATTTACGAAAAAAAGCTTAATTGTAAAAAAGGAAGTTTGGCGTTATGATAAAGTTATATTGAAAGTGCCCTCTGCTTTCTTTAAAATAAAGTAATTTTGACGTAAAAAAGACAGGAGGACACACGCGGGAAGTTTATCTCTTATGTAGGACTCAATTTTGAACTCCTAGTATTTTGCTTAAAATTTTGTTTTTTTTTCAAGAAACGCCCAACAGAGAGTGGGCTATTTTAATCTTAATACTTTACTCTCCTAAGTTTTTTAAGGTGTACTTTTGCGGAATACGAGACGAGTAGAAGCGTTTAGAATTGATCTAGGGGCAAGTGCCGAAAAAGGAGCCCAAATTTTCTAATAATAAAATCTTAGCCCTTTGGGCAAATTCTGAAGAAAAGTATAAAGACTGTACCGATCCAAAAAAGAGCTCATTACAAAAAATAATGATTAAAGTATAAGTGTGTGTAATGTAATTAAATTTGTTGAACCTTAATAAAAAATTTCTTATTATGAAAATTTTCCAAATAAGGAAAAAGTTTCAGGATACCCCGATACCTAACAAAAAAAAAATGGTAAAAATTGCAAAGTGCGATGTACTTGAGTCAGAAACATGAATGTTATGTTTTAAAAAGAATGACATTTTTTAACAGGAATGGGAAAAAAAAATGGGGAAAAAGGGATTAAAAGCAAAGTAACCGAAGTCTGTTCGTAAAATAGTCTTTTTAGGGTTTGCCCGCACTTAATACGTTAAAATTCGGTCAAAGACCAGTTTTGAGTGATGAAATATGTAAGTTTTGTAAGTTGTAAAGTTTTGAAAATTCATTCAACAAAATTAAAATTTCTTGATTTTCAGATCCGACGCTGGCAAATTTAAAATTTAAATGAGAAAAAGTAAATTTAAAAAAGTATTCCCAAAGAATAGAATTTAAACGTTTCAGATGAAAAACTCTCCCGAAAAAGTAAAAATTTCTTTTTTCATAGTGTAAAATCCCCCAAAAAAGTGTCGCTGCCCCTTTGTATCATATACATTACATTTAAACCCCTATTAAGTTCCCTTAAAGTAAATTTTCCCCAAAGCACGCTAATATCGTCAAATACATATTAAATAGTTGTTAGGATCACTGCGCGTAAGAAAATGAATTAAATCAATTTAATGGGGATAATATAATGTCAATTTGTAAACTATTGTTTCTTTAAAGAATTACGGAATCCTGTTCGTGCCATTTTAAATTGTCGCCTCGCCAACACGCGCAACCGCGATAATTATCCGGTGTCGCCTTGTCCGAAAACATACTTACTTTGCGAGATTTAACAATCCTCGCGAGGTTAAGAGGGCGACAATTATCGTCTTAATTGTCGCTTGTCTTTCTTAATTCTGCATCGTGAAATTGAAATCCAATATACATAGTTGCGAGAATTAGAAAAAATCTCGCTTGTCGCATTGTCGCTTTGTCGCCCGGTGTTTAGGGTTTATTTCTTACTACAGCACCGTTGGTGAAAATTTTTCTGCTACCCCGTTGAAAAGGGAAAACTATGGAATCCGGTTAGTGCCCCATTGAATGCCGACGAAATATTGACAAAAAACGAGTATGAAAAATATTTTCTACACGCCATCGGAAAAAATTTGCTGAACTTTGCAATTTTTGCTTAAAATATTAGCCGTACAATAAGGAAAAAGTGCTTATGAAATATTTATTTGGGGTAAATAACTGCAAAAAAAAACATTTTTTATAAAAAAATGACACTATCTGAAGTCTGTGTCAAAAAGACAATATTATTGTTCCTTGTCTGTACGTAATTAGGATATCAGCTGTATTTCCGTACTTTCCGTACGGAAAAAGCCCGTGTTTTTCAATAAACCTTTAACCTGCTGGACAAGATTGATTCTGCCTTTACGATCAGTGTAGATCATGGTCAGCCTGCATATCCGTGCAGTTTGATCATGATCTGCACTGTTCCCCATTCAGAAAGTATCTTTTTGGATAGCGCCCTTTTTAACAATTAATGGTACTGCCAATTGAGGATGGCAAGTTCATTATAGAAATTTAGCGGGGTAAGTGTTAACTTCAAATAATTCTAAAATGTCAAAACACAAGATATTTTTTTGAAAAAACTTCTATAAATTAAATGTAAATATTGTCTAAACAGACATGTAATTTGTATTTTTGACAAACTACGGTTCGTCGTGGGACAGTCTAAACATGTACCATTTTTCGGGAAAATATGCATACTTTCATATTTTAAAATTTCTGGGGGTTGGCCTTGTCAGAGGAGTCATATCTTCATAACCTGGTGTCCTATTTTAATAAATAAATGATACCTTAATGCAAAGGGCAAGCCAGTACCTAGAGAAAACAGGCCAAGTTTGGTTCAAATCCGGTCGGCTGGGGGTTTCAAGGTCATAGGTTAAAGTTCGGTAATATTCTCAAAATATGAACTTTTTAGAGCAGTAAAGGCAGGCACTATCTTCACTGAGTCCAACGACACCATTGGGGAATTCTCACGGCTCCCGGTTGGACCATCTTAGTCTTTGCCAGCACCCTACCGCATATAAAAAGTTTGGTCATTTATGATCCCTGTCCTGAGCTCTGATGGATTATATGGACTTGTAAGTAGCTTAAGTGTAAGGCTTAGAACCATCAACATATTCATATAAGGTATAGGTAGATACCCGGGATTAAAAGTCTCGAACGCGGTAAAAAATCTAACCTAGTGTCTTATAACAATACCGTACCCCATGTACTACCCCCCTGAAAACATATGGCTCACCCAAGTACTTTAACATGGTCTCAATCAATGGATTAAACTTGATTTCCTGAAAAAAAATGGGGAGACAATTTTTTTTTATATTAAAGTGTACCTTGTTGAATATTTTCAAAAAAAAATATTTTTTGTCTCCTTTTTGTTGTTGTTCTTTTTTCTTCCCAAGAAAACGAGTTTAATCTATTTCATCGACGGAACTGCCTTCAAAAATAAAATATCTTACCCTAAACTAATATTCTGGGGAGGTGGGGGGATGGTAATGTTTTTTGGGGTGGGTTTTTAAAAAAACCTTTGGAAAAAATGCGAAAAAAAAAAGTTTGTTAATAAAAAAATATTAGTGAGTGTTAGGCACAAATTTTAAAAACAAATGAGTGTTGAATAAATTTGGCCCCTCAACGAAGTGAACTTGCCCTGATGAATATATACAAAATCAGGGGGGGAAAATCAAATTTGGTCGGGTTTTATATTTTTAAGCCCAGTGTTGCAGAATTATCATTATAATTACAATATAATGTAGATAAATGTCGTAGCTACAAAATAAGAACATAACACGAAATGAGGTCACAGGAAATAAGTTAGCAGCTTAGCAGCCTAGCTGCCTAGCAGCGTGAAGTTGGCGGTCTAGCAGCCCGGCGGCATAGCAGCGTGAAGTTGGCGGCCTAGAGCCTAGCGGTCTAGTAGCGTAAAGTTAGCAGCGTAGCAGATTAGCGGCCTAGCAGCCTATACATTATTTTGTACAGTTATTGAAGTCATTGGCACGTCAGAGATATATAAGCAAACATAGACTTAAATCAGACTGCACGGCTGTTTATCGCACAGCGTTGCTCAACCTGTCATCGAATGAATCGCCATATCCGATGTTAATGCAGTTTTAAACGTTCAAATGGGTTTATAAATGAATAAATTTTTAAAAGCCTAGCGCTCAAGCAATTTGAATTCTGAACCTTAGTAAATCATACAATAAGCACGCGAATCGCTTACTTAATAAATATGGATTCGTTAGGGCCATCGCCTTTGAATGTGTTTCTGAAAATGCGACACTTGGTAGTACGATGTTGAAAACGCGAAATTTACCAAACTACGATAAACGAAAACGCGACAACACGACGATGATAACGCATTAATACGATACTACGATGGTGATATGCGTTTTCACCATCGTACTGTCGCGTTTTCACCATTTCCGTTACCGTAGTATCGCGTTATCATCATCGTGTTGTCGCGTTTTCGTTATCGTAGTCCGCGTATAGTCAGGTATAGTCAGAGATAACGTTCCTTAGATGACGTCGCGGTTGTTCCGTCCTGTGAACAGAATGGCCGGAAAGCTGATTTTAATGTTAAATCCACAAAATATGTGCAATTTATAATATTATCTTGTCTACAAATGGAAATGAAATTTTAATGTAAATATAAGAAATTAAACTATTTTTTCGGTGTTCATACGAAATGAACGACAGAATAAGATCGGCAAATTAAAAATGGATTTGCCGATCCTATTCTGTCGTTCATTTCGCATGAACACCGAAAAAAAAAATTTCATTTCTTAAATAATTCAATGACGTAACGTCAAAACAACAAATACGGAAATGTCGTAAAAGACGTTGCAGCAAACACATGAACGCGTAAAATGCCCCTCAAAATATTCCCGTGTACACGCACAAAACTGGAGCAGGCAGAAACAGATACCGTGCCATTTAAAAGCGGGGGATAATATTGTTTTGTTAACATATAAAAGAAAAAAAAATTTGGATACTTGAAGCATGTACTAAGATTTTTAAAATCAATTCTGGATACTGCCAAAAAATAAGGTGTAATGAGCGGGATTTTCAAAAAAAAAGTTGCATCGTTGATAAATACGTAAATAACAACAAAAGTTGACCTTCACCCTGCCAAAAAGCTAAGGTGTAATGAGCGGGATTTTCAAAAACAAGTTGCATCGTTGATAACATACGTAAATAACAGCAAAAGTTGACTTTCACCCGATTTTACAATTATTATTGAAAAGGTCAAATGCACACTTTTTACGCAATGACGTCGAAACTAATAATATTTACAAAATTTATTTTACGTAAAATGAGCAAACAAAAATAGGGAGTCACCGACTTCGTTTGTGCAGTATTGTTATAAATTTTCCCCTATCCCCCTTTTCTCTTGTATTTTTCTGACATAAAAATCATAAGAAAATCATTTGACAAATCAATGAAATACACTTCTACCAGAAACTGTTTAGCCCATAGCGGCATTGATTGCACACGAGTTTGTTAACTGATAAGTTTGAGTCTGACCCTTTTCGATTAATAAAGTTGTAGCAATAAATCTTAGCATGTGTTGTTCCAAATCTGAACTCTACGGAAGTGACGTTCTTTGTATAAATTGGCAGCATGCATTTATTGGTCCATAGAGTTAAAAAAAATGCAATTACTTAAAAGGCATTTTCAGCAAAAAAAAAAAAACGCATCAAGTCCTTGACTACCGTCTTTATTTGCGAGCTACGAAGTCTAAAAAAAAAAATGATAAAGTCTCAAATGGCGATATGGACGGCGTTTGGCGTTGCGCATTTTCCCGCTTTTTTCTGACGTTACACAAACGTCTTTTTTACTAAAACGGCGAATGCTGTTTGCAAATAGATATTTAGCCATACCGCTTTAAAAAATCTAATACTTTCTGAAACATACTTTCATTCTTGTATTTACAAATCATTACATTTCATAGTTGTCTTTATCACGTGAATATATGTGGAAATTTTCAAGTTACTTACTTAGAAGATTGTAGGCTATTCCGCGGTAAATAGAAAGCCGTAATTGTATTCTCTCGCATGAAATGTTAGGACATATTTTAAGAAGATGTGTTATTAAGGGGACGCATACTTTGAAATTAGAAAAAAGTGGGTGGGGTATTATAAAATTTACCTGCAAAAAAGTACAAGGTTTTGGTAAATGAAATGAATACTGTTTCAAATGTTATAAGTACACAAAGGATGCTCACTAAAATAAAAATGAGAAAACTGAAACAAGAAAGTTATTGTTGAATTTCATAAGACTTCTTGTGTACATTCAAGTCAACAATTAAGACTTTTTGGTGCGAAAATAATAGTGCTTCACTTTGTCCAAACAATTCAATGTCCCACAGATTCTAATTTTAAAAAAAGAATGTGAAATAAGTTCACTGTCTTGCTTTTCATTTCGCATATGTGAGCTAAAACAATTATTTAGTTTGTTTACAAAGTAGTGCTAAGAAAAGATACGGTGGTCAGGAATGCCACATTACAAAACTAAAAGAGTTATTCCCCTTAAAACATTAAACATTTATCGTTACAGAAGTCTAGTGGCTTCAATAAAGGCTAGAAATGTTGCCATTATTAATTTGTAATTGGTATTCATGAACTACAATGCACTTAAATATCAAAACACATTCAACAAAATTTTGAATTGTATTGTCTTAAAATCCCAAAAATAAGGTATGAAATTTGGTTGAGAGGTCCAATCAATGTGTATATGTGCAAAAACAACATTCTAAACTTGTTCACAAAAGTTACTAATTTAAAAAGCAGGAATGTCAATGATCAAAACTGGACGAATATACAGTTATCCTCACTTTAATGTCATTTATAATTTGTCCTTGAATTCTCCACCATACTTTTCATAATTCTGTTTGCACGAGTTGCACGAGAATGCTGTCATTCACGTAAAAAAATCGGGGTCAAATAAGTTGTAAATGCAATATCATCTAAACGTAATTAATGGATTATGCAGTTCAAGATAAACTTTATCTCATAACGTAACGAACATGTATAATGTTGTAACAACAACTTTACTTACACTGATTTAAGTAGCAGTCGGTTTATAAGTGACTTTATTGATTCATTTTGTGTTTTGTTATTGTTGTCAAAAAGTATAACGGAGTGCCTCACAACTGAAGCGGAAACCAGTTTGATGCGCAAGAAGTCCACTGTAAGTAATATTATTTGACAAATGTCCACAGAAATTAATAATTTTCTAATATTAAAGACGAATATCTGAATAGGATTCATTATTTGATAAGAAATTATAATCATCGACACGTTTTTTTAAAAATCGTACACGTGCTGACACTAAGTTGTCTCCCGTTGTTTATTAGAGTTACCTTCCGTCCGGCGCAGTAATACATTTGCGGGTGAATCGCCGAGAAGTCGTGGGAAAATTAAAAATCATGTAAACAAACTAAAATTAACCACCTTTTCAAGATGAATTTCAAGTGATCGACATTATGCATTTAACCGCCTGACCTGTGTAGCATCTTAGATATCTGTTCTAAGGTATTCATTGTGTAGAATGTCATGTTATGCCCTTGCAATGCTAATCCCACTCTGATTTTTTTGTTTACATTTTTTATCAATGACAAATATGGCGTCCATCCCGAGATGAACAGACGTGGCGTTAAATTTTTACATGTTTAAGCAAACCTGGTGTGTTAGAAAGAAAATCTCATCCCTTCAACATTATTTGGAACACTGTTATTATAAAAAACCTGTTTTTTCCTTATACAAAAGCTTAATATTTCGTGTTGAATGTACTTTCACAAAGACCTCTGTTTTCCTATTACATTCATAGTACCACATCCTTATCCACAAAATACTGAATATTACAGGTGTCCATCAGTATTATATCAGTTTAGGAATATGTTTTTTATTTTCCCACCATCGATTTCTTGAATATGCACCCCTTCCGCATTGCTATATGAACTGTGAATGTAGCAAATATGCGTCCCCTTAAGTATAATTTAAGGTGCAACTGGCGATAACTGATTTCTTTTGCATAGAGAATGTTACAATATGAAATGATTTCTTTTGATTTCTTTTTATGTGCCCCCCCCCCCCCCCCTCCATCCATGTTGTGTTTGGGTGGGGCAATTAGTGTTGTCCTAGCCCACCCGTCCGTCTGTCTGTCAGTCCGAATTAGTGTCGGGCATATCTCAGAAAGTATTGACCAAGAGTCATCAAACCTCCCAGGATTGTTATCAGCACTTCCATTTGAGTATATTATAATTTCGCCTCGGATGACATTCTGCTCTCGGGTTAATATCAGCGCGGTCACATGACCTGACAGTCACTTTCGCTTGGTCACGTGTCAAAAAGGTTGAAAATGTTTTTGATAGTCAAAATATGTCTTTCTCGGGTAATGGGATTTTATCATTGTATACAAAAGAGAGGAAAGGTTGAAAATGTTTTTGATAGTCAAAATATGTCTTTCCCGGGTAATGGGATTTTATCATTGTAGACAAAAGAGAGGTATAATAAAATGTTTTAATTTGATCTCACACAATCAGACCAGTGTTATGGCCCTTGACGTAGTCGAAAATGTACTTAAAAGTTTGTGTCGCATGTATCTCATTAAGTGCTTCAAGATTTTTGTTGCATATATCTTAAAAATAGTATTCTGCATGTGAAGTTGTAACATATTCGGGGTTGAGCTACCGCCAAAATTTACTTGTTTTTGCTATAATTTATCTTTTGAAACTACTGCATCTAAAACAAACTCAGACAGATGTATAGAAAGATTCAACCGGTCAGACTAAAGTTTTCGTTTTTGAACATCGGAAAACTGGAAGTACTCGCTTTGTTACTTGTTGAGATGTTGTCAGTAACAAATGTTGAGCAAGTTAATACCGGTAGGGACTTCCGAACTTCGGAAACATAACAGTTAAATTGTCAGTATATAATTACTACCTACAATACAAAACAGAACACAAACATCAAATGTTTTCATAATTTTTCATGTTTATTATGACAATGCGCTTGATAACTTCTATGGTTGTATGTAATACAGCAATGTTATAAAATATCTGAATGATAAATAAAATTTATACACATCAGCTGTCTTCAAAATATATATGAATTTTGAAATACCTTTCAAAATTCTTAAATGTACCCATTGTCATATAGAAAAGACTTGCACATTCACAGCTTATATAGTTGCTTAACCACCAAGATTATCCAGCCGAGAATAAAAAACAAAAATGTCCCGGGGTATCGCCTCCCGCATCGCTCTTTCCAACAGCTTTATAGAACGTAATGTCGCGACGTTGCGATGCGTAACGTTTGGCGTTCCGCCAGACGTCGCTGAATTACACCTTCTTTACCCTAACTCTCTAGTTATTTATGAAAAGGGTGATATTAAATCAAATACATAAATTTGGTCAAAAGGTAAGGGTAGATGATAAAATTAAAGAAAGCACTGTACTTAGGAAAAACTGGACTAAAACTTAAAAAAGAAGCAAAGCATTTAGTGCACTAGAATGGCACAAACATTGATAACATTAAATTTACTAACAACTTCTACAATTTTTATTGTAAAAGACGTTATTGTTGTTGTATATTCATTATCGTTTTTAAAAGCTTGATATTCTTATTGTATGTGCGATTTCCCGCGATATGAATAGCACAGTGACGCTATACAAATACAATCACATAACATAAAATAAGAATGACACGTTTTGTAAATAGAAACGTCAGATATTGAACAACAATGATGACTTTTATCAAAATAATATCGAACATACAATAAGAATAACGACATATACAATAACAATGGTAATATTTAGAATATGAATGACACGACATTGAATAACAATATCAAAGATACAATAAGAATAACGAAATATAGAATAACAATAATGGCGTTTACCATAAGAATATCGAACATACAATAAGAATAACGACATATAGAATAACAATGGTAAGACTTCGAATATGAAAGACACGACATTGAATAACAATATCAAAGATACAATAAGAATAACGAAATATAGAATAACAATAATGACTTTTAGAATATGAATGACAAGACATTGAATAACAATAACAAACATACAATAACAATAACAACATACATATATAATTTAACAACGTTTGACATGCCAAAGCGGACTTAAAAGGTGTTTAATGTTTTAGTTAACGTTACGTCAAAATCTCATCTGCTGCAACTTGTTGAACCGTAAGGTCAAGCGCCATCTAGCATTTGACCGTATTAATATGAACACTCAGATAGAAACTTCCACCGTTTTTATCAGTATGTGTATCTTTTTTTTTCAAATTCGAATAACGTGAATATTATAGCTGGATATAGATGCTAAATCTCTGTCATTTTCAATTTTAGCTTGAAACAAATCCGGATGATATGAATGAACTGAGGTATAAGATATGATAGATCGGTGCCGTTTCCAAACTTTTACGCAAAAATTTAGAATCCGGGTCACCCGAAACGTGACCGCTCAGAGTCTGTTTTAAAACAGCACTTAAAACAGCACTATAAAAACGGTAAGAATTTAGTATAAATAAACGGGAGGGTAGTGATAACAATGAACTTTCACGTTTTAACAGTTAACTGCTAACTTCATTTTTCTTTATTTTATTATTTTAATCATATTCGATTGCTGTTTGTTTCATATTATAAGATTCTTTCACTGGTAGTAGGTGCAGATGGGAATATCCGGCTCGAGGGTAAGTGTTTCTGGCGATAACGAGGCTCTTGCCGAGTTACCGCTTAATCAGTTACCTAAGAGCCGGATATTTCCATCTGCACCTACCACCAGTGATTGAATCTTTTTCTTGCATGCTACACTCAACAAATAGTAGTAAAAATAAATTCAAACAGATATGTGACGCACCATGACATTTTGGGTCCAAATTCGGCGTTACGTCATTTGAGAAAACATCGATTAAAGTTACGTCACAAAAAAAAATGGTGGACGTTACCACGTGTTCGCGGCAATTAATGCATTTCTTGTTTTCAATAATACTCTACCTTGCCACAAAAAATGAAGTGACATTTATAAACATTTCCGTGTTTTGCAATTCCGTTTCTTTAAAAAAATATAATGATTGATAATTTATCGCCCTTTGAATCGACACGCCATTTGTAAACATCGAAGGTCGCGGGGAAAATGAAACTACCAAAAACAGTTATTTGATGATTTATTTCGATTGTATAAAGAATGACAGTTAGCGAATCTCAAGGTAAGTAAGTATTTAAGCGATATGTAGTGTTAAAAATATTATTTGAGTTCATATCGACAGTTTTGTCCGATATCTTTTCCAAAAATAGCCCGGATTTGACACTAATGACAGATTTAGATTTAGCGCAGTTCACATTTTATTTACAAGTGTCAATATATTGTAGACTATATTTTATTTACTGAATCCACAGGTAGCAGTATCGTAGACCTAAAAAAAAAACCATCCAACAGCATCAAAAAATTTTTTTCTATAATTTACTATTTCCTCTACAAGGTTTTTTTCCTATCTCAGGGTCGATTTTTCAATGGGTCACAATCAACAAATGCCCTGCGACATCTATATGAAGTTATTTTTATCGTAAAATATACCGGTAAAATAACAAATCTGCAATTTCCCATCAAGTTTGGTCTGTTTATTTACGAATTATACCATAAAATATAAAGTCAGTGCGCGGGACATCACTGAGGTGACTGGCGAGCGAGTAAAATAAACACATATCTGATGATATGTAGAGTTTTCTGTCAGTGTCGGAAACATTCAGAAGCGCAAACTATCAAGGTCAATAGTAAATAATTAATATTACGTGGAAGAAAACTGGTAAGTTAATTGCATGTATATGCTTCACTCAGAAATATTATTCCAGTCTCATTATTTGTGCATGCAGTTCGCCATGATTGTTTCCGATGTTCCGAATGAGAACCGAATGACGTATCGAAATATTATTTTGTGTCAAATGTTTTCATTGGCTGAGCATGTACCATGTCATGGTGCCCGACTTCTAGTTGGCGTTCAAGTACGGTAAGTGGGAACCATTACATGTTTACAATGGCGGCAGATTCAAAAACCTTTTACAAGGCGCAGTTTTTCGATACCTTTGCACAAATTAGAAGAATCGGAAGAATAAAGCACACAGCCTTCTGAAACTCAATATCAAAAATACTTTAAAATGGCACTTGTTACTTGGTAAATAATGATCTTTGTGAATAATAAAAGTTTATTAAAAGTTATATGGCCACGGTATCAAAGTACTGTAAGCACTTTCGATAATGACGTTCACTATTCAATAATGTGTTTACTATTCAATATGTGTTCTTCCCACTGTGGAAACCACAGGTAGCAGTATCGTAGACCTAAAAAAAACACCATCCTACAACTGACTACTGTACTGCTAACTTCAAGATATCAAACAGACATTGTGAAAACTGAGTCTAAGGCACATATTTTGATGAAAGCAGCAAAATGCTTTCATTGTATGCATTTATATACACTGTTTGCAATAGAAATCAACACTTTCATCTTGGTATTTATCCCACTGTTTCTTGGAACGAAGCCCTGCACAATTCCTGTGGTACCACACTAAACATGCACTGTACTGAATCCACTGAATTCTCCTTTACCCATCTTTTGACAATGACCACATACATCATCATACTGAGGATGAAACACTTTCTTGTGAAGGCGATGAACTGGGTGGGATACTGATGGTGTTAAAAGGCCCAAGACCTTCATCTGGTAAGAAGAGTTCAGCTGATGAAGTTGATGGTTGTGGCTCCTCTGAGATGCATTCTACAGCAGGAGATGTTGACTGCTGAGGGTCAGAAGAGGAATCTTTCTTTGATGAAGTTTTCTGTGAAGTTGATGGCACTTCTTCAAATACTTGGAAGTGTGGCATATGACTGGAGTCAGTTATGGCCTTTTTGACAATTTCAATGAGGGCAGATTTCTTGGTATTTTGCTTACCACTTATCCCATATGCTTTTCCAAGTTTTTCAATCTCTTTCCTTTTCATCTGTTCTAAAACATTCACATTACTCATTATCAATCCTCTGAGAAGTGAATGTGACATTTCCTTCCTTTCAGTTTTATCCTCCACTATTTTCTTGAAAGATAGAGACTTTTCAGTGGTTTGCTGTCTTATCATAATTTGTTTTCTATGTGCCATGGTCTTGGCTACAGAGAATGAGTGCAATAAATCTTTTCTGAACTGGTTGAACATTACCATTAAAAACTTGTTAGTGAGATCACTGAAGACTGAGTGGATATTATGAACTTTGTTCACTGTTGAACGGAGAACTTCCCTTACTATATTTCATCTTCACAATCAAGAACAGTCCCAAATCATCTGTTAACAAATTCTTTGTTACAACATGACAAAATCTGCTAATAATTGTTCAGACTTCAGAAGTCTGTCATGGCAATATCTAAAAATAACTAGACCATGAACATTCAAATTTTTGTTAACTAGCAATTCTAAGCATTTACTGCCACAATTTCAAGGAAAAATTCAAACATCTCATCTGACACATTAACTAGTCCCCTTGTCATATACTGCCTTCTGTCAATATCTGCCAAAGAATCTTTATCACTGGAAAACATTTTCAAATATTGCTCCTCTTCCTTCATTGAGTTCAAAATTGAAATCTTCTCTTTGAATCAAAGTAATTCTGTTGGCCGGTAGCACTTGAAGAAAACATGTTCGACCTGTAACTTACAGTGTAGTGCTTATTTAATGTGCTTACACAGTACCCAGCCACATACCTTATCCTGGCTTTTGATGCATCAGTTATGACTCTTTCATGAATTTGTTTGTCCTTGTCCCATATAGCTTTGTTTTTTCATGTAAAAGAAATTTCCTCACACCATCAGTTAATTTTGTACATATGTATGAATGAGCTCCTGAAAAATTGGGGTACTTTTCAAACATGAGTAAACATGAAACTCTATAACTGTCACCGAGCTGATATTTGTGAATTTCAGTGTAAATCCCTGTTAACTTATCTGCTTTATATTTCAGTACCTGGTGTAGCTTCTAGGTCATTCATAATATTTGATATTGCTTCAAACAGTGTCAACAAAATGTTTTACAGTACCGCAAATTGTTTGATAAAAGGTTCTTTGTAATGAAATTGACCTGTTCTTGGACTGCGGTCACTGGTATTTCTGTGAGACATTCTTTAAGAATGTTCTCAATCTCAAAGCCCTCAGGCAGTTGCTGCTGTTCATCAGCATCAACAAAATTCAGAGATGCAATTACATCATTGAAATCATCTTCCAAATCCTCCTCAGTTACTGGCACATCATACTCCATTTCATCACCAAACCAGAATGTCTCAACTGTCTCATCAGGATGTCTGAAATATGTCAGTAACACATATTTCTTTAATATGTTTCACATCACTCATTGATTAGGTTATTACGGTAAATACTCGGCCTAAGTACGACTACTCTTTTCAGCTACATTTATTATTTTATTTTTTTTATTTTTAAATTTGCCATGGATTTTACATAAAAAGCACATATAAATTTATAATATTTAACAAACCTTTCAAATGATATTGTCGACTTATGGCGAGTAATTACGGTAGGCTTTTTGCCATTTCTTGTCAGTGTTGTGGTAACGCTTAATGCTATGCATATTATTTTTTCAATAATGCCAGTAAGGAGTGCGGTGATGTAGGGGATAAGGTGTCGGCCGCTCAATCCAGAAGTTGCTGGTTCAAATCCCACTTGGGTCACAAGCATAACTTCTATAAGACACCAGTACTAGTTTTCCAGGAAGTTGACTTGAAAGCGACTCAATAAGCTTCAAGCTTTCTTCACAATCAAGCTAAAATAAATTAGTAGTAACTCAACTAAGTAATGATTAATGCCACAAGTTTAGCATTAAAAATAATGCTAATTTAATTGCCAAGGTTGGTAATGCTAACGCTAATGCTTAGCATTACTGGGGCATTATTTCTCAATCACTGGAGAAAAAAAACACTGTTATTTGTACTGGTAAAGCCCTCTACAGACGGTAGGTTTTGTTGTAAATAGAAGCATAATGGAAGAAGGATGACACTGAAAAGTTAAATGATTTGAGCCGCGTCATGAGAAAACCAACATAGTGCGTTTCCGACCAGTATCCGCACAGTCTGGTCCATGATGTTCGCTAACGGTTTCTCTAATTGCAATAGACTTTGAAAGCAAACATCATTGATC